>NC_092286.1:57407-357407 GCF_036320965.1 Panulirus ornatus
TTACCATTTTTTGTGATTATCATTTCAAGTCTAACGTAACCTAACCCGTCGATGGCATATAAATAAAAGGAAAGTAAATGTACAGTCGATGGCATATAAATATGACGTAAATTAATGTACAAGTCGATGGCATATAAGCAAAACATAAGTAAATGTAAAAGTCGATGTCATATGAATAAAACATAAGTAAATGTACGAGTCGCTGGCAAATAAATAAAACAAGTACTTTTACTTACGTTTTAGGTATATGCCATCGAATTGTATATTTACAAGTCGATATTTATAGAGTAACGTATACCAAATTCCTAACCGTAATAAATTCTTAATGTGTGTTTGTTACCTCTAAAAAGTTTACCATTTTCTACAATGACTAATTTTTATCATTTTCTGTGATTATTATTTGAAGCCTAACGTAACCTAACCTGTCGATAGCATATAAATAGAATGCAAGTAAATGTACAAGTCGATGTCATATAGATAAAACGTAAGTAAATATACAAATCGGTGGCATATAAATCAAACGTAAGTAAATGTACGAGTTTTCCGTAATTATTATTTGAAGCTTAACGTAACCTAACCTTTCGATAGCATATAAATAAAGGAAAATTAAAATCATAATTCGATGTCAATATATATACACAACGTAAGTAAATGCACAAGTCGATGGGTTATAAATGAATTTTAAGCAAATGTACATGTCGATGGCATATCAATAAATGGTAAGTAAAAGTCGATATATATATATATATATATATATATATATATATATATATATAGAGAGAGAGAGAGAGAGAGAGAGAGAGAGAGAGAGAGAGAGAGAGTAACGTATCGCAACTTCTTAAACCTTAAAAAATTCATAAAGTGTTTCTTACCCCTTAAAAGGTTACCATTTTCTACAATGACTAATTTTTACCATTTCCTGTGATAAGCATATAAAGCCTAACGCAACTTTACCTGTCAATAGCATATAAATAAAATGTAAGCAAATTTACAAGTCGGTGTCATATAGATAAAACGAAAGTAAATATACAAATCGATGGCATATAAATCAAACGTAAGTAAATGTACTAGTTTTCTGTGATTATTATTTGAAGCCTAACATAACTGAACCTTTCGATAGCATATAAATAAAACTAAATTAAAATTACAATTCGATGCAATGTAGATAAAACGTAAGTAAATATACAAGTCGATGGCTTACATATAAATTTTAAGTAAATGTACATGTCGATGGCATATCAATAAAAGGTAAGTAAATGTAAAAGCCGATATATATAGAGCAACGTATACCAACTTCTTAAACCATAGAAAATTCTTAATATGTGTTTGTTACCCCTAAAAAGTTTGCCATTTTCTACAATGATTAATTTTTACCATTTTCTGTGATTATCATATCAAGCCTAACGTTACCTAACCTGTCGATAGCATATAAATAAAATGTAAGTAAATGTCCAAGTCGATGTCATATAGATAAAACGTAAGTAAATATACAAATCGATGGCATATAAATCAAACACAAGTAAATGTACGAGTTTTCTGTTATTATTATTTGAAAACTAGCGTAACTTAACCGTTCGATAGCATATAAATAAAACGATATTAAAATTATAATTCGATGTCAATATAGATAAAACGTAAGTAAATGTACAAGTCGATGGCTTATAAATCAATTTTAGATAAATGTACAAGTCGATGGCATATAGATAAAACGTAAGTAAATGTACAAGTGATGGCATATAAACAAAACGTAAGTAAATGTACAAGTCGATATATATAGAGTAACGTATCGCAACTTCATAAACACTAAAAAACTCATAACGGGTTACCCCTAAAAAGATTTCCGTTTTCGACAATAACTAGTTTTTACCATTTTTTGTGATTTCAAGCCTAACCTAACCTAACCCGTCGATGGGATATAAATAAAAGGAAAGTAAATGTACAAGTCAATGGCATATAGATATGACGTAAATTAATGTACAAGTCGATGGCATATAAGCAAAACATAAGTAAATGTAAAAGTCGATGTCACATGAATAAAACGTAAGTAAATGTACGTGTCGCTGGCAAATAAACAAAACGTAAGTAAATAGACAAGTCGATAGCGTATACCTAAAACGTAAATGGACAAGTCAATGTATATATAGAGTAACGTATACCAACTTCTTAAACCCTAAAAAATTCCTAATATGTGTTTGTTATCCCTAAAAAATTTACCATTTTTTAGAATGACTAATTTTTACCAGACGTAAGTAAATGTACGAGTTTGTGATTATTATTTGAAGCCTAACGTAACCTAACCTTTCGATGGCATATAAATAAAACGAAAGTAAAATTACAATTCGATGTCAATATAGATACAACATGTACAATTTTAAGTAAATGTACATGTCTATGGCATATCAATAACAGGGAAGTAGATGTAAAAGTCGGTACATATAAAGTAATATATCCCAACTTCTTAAAACCTAAAAAATTTATAACGTGTTTCTTACCCATTAAAATGTTACCATTTTCTACAACGACTAATTTTTACCATTTTCTCTGATTATCATGTCAAGCCTAACGTAACCTAACCTGTCGATAGCATATAAATAAAATATAAGGAAATGTACGAGTTGCTGCTAAGAAAATAAAACGTAAGTGAATGTATAATTCTGTGGTACATAGATAAAACATAAGAAAATTTACAAGTCGATGGCATATAAATAAAACGTAAGTAAATATGCAAGTCTATATATATTGAGTAACGTACCCCAACTTCTTAAACCCTCAAAACTTATAAAATCATGTAAATATACATGTCGATGGCATATTAATAAAAGGTAAGTAAATGTACAAGTCGATATATATAGAGTAACGTATCCGAACTTCTTAAACCCTAAAAAATTGATAACGTGTTTCTTACCCCCCAAAAAGTTCACCATTTTCTACAATGACTAATTTTTACCATTTTCTACGATTATCATTTCAAGCCTATTGTAACCTAACCTGTCGATGGTAGAGAATTAAAATGTAAGTAAATATACGAGTCGCTGGTATATAATTAAACGAAAGTAAATGTACAAGTCGATACATATATATAGAGTAACGTATTCCAACTTCTTAAACCACAAAAAATTCATAACATGCGTTTCTTACGCCTAGAAAATTTACCATTTTCTACAATGACTAATTTTCACCATTTTCTGTGATTATCATTTCAACCCTAACGTAACCTAACCCGACAATGGAATATAATTAAATGTAAGTAAATGTAAAAGTCGATGGCATAATGAAACGTAAGTAAATGTACAAGTCGATGGCATACATATAAAACATAAGTAATTGTACAAGTCGATATATATAAAGTAACGTATCCTAACCTAACCTAACGTATCTTAAACCCTAAAAAATTCATAACGTGTTTCTTACCCCTAACAAGTTCCCCATTTTCTGCAATGACTAATTTTTACCATTTTCTGTGATTATCATTGCAAGCCTAACGTAACCTAACCTGTCGATGGCATATAAATAAAACGTAAATAAATGTACAAGTCGATGACATAAACAAAACGTAATATTAGAGTCGTTGGCAAATAAATAAAACGTAAGTAATTGTGTAAGGAGTCACGCGGGGAGTGCTCATCCTCCTCGAAGGCTCAGAGTGGGGTGCCTAAATGTGTGTGGATGTAACCAAGATGTGAAAAAAGGAGAGATAGGTAGTATGTTTGAGGAAAGGAACCTGGATGTTTTGGCTCTGAGTGAAACGAAGCTCAAGGGTAAAGGGGAAGAGTGGTTTGGAAATGTCTGGGGAGTGAAGTCAGGGGTTAGTGAGAGGACAAGAGCAAGGGAAGGAGTAGCAATACTCCTGAAACAGGAGTTGTGGGAGTATGTCATAGAATGTAAGAAAGTAAATTCTCGATTAATATGGGTAAAATTGAAAGTTGATGGAGAGAGGTGGGTGATTATTGGTGCATATGCACCTGGGCATGAGAAGAAAGATCATGAGAGGCAAGTGTTTTGGGAACAGCTAAATGAGTGTGTTAGCGGTTTTGATGCACGAGACCGGGTTATAGTGATGGGTGATTTGAATGCAAAGGTGAGTAATGTGGCAGTTGAGGGAATAATTGGTATGCATGGGGTGTTCAGTGTTGTAAATGGAAATGGTGAAGAGCTTGTAGATTTATGTGCTGAAAAAGGACTGATGATCGGGAATACCTGGTTTAAAAAGCGAGATATACATAAGTATACTTATGTAAGTAGGAGAGATGGCCAGAGAGCGTTATTGGATTACGTGTTAATGGACAGGCGTGCGAAAGAGAGACTTTTGGATGTCAATGTGCTGAGAGGTGCAACTGGAGGGATGTCTGATCATTATCTTGTGGAGGCTAAGGTGAAGATTAGTATGGGTTTTCAGAAAAGAAGAGTGAATGTTGGGGTGAAGAAGGTGGTGAGAGTAAGTGAGCTTGGGAAGGAGACCTGTGTGAAGAAGTATCAGGAGAGACTGTGTACAGAATGGAAAAAGGTGAGAACAATGGAAGTAAGGGGAGTGGGGGAGGAATGGGATGTATTTAGGGAATCAGTGATGGATTGCGCAAAAGATGCTTGTGGCATGAGAAGAGTGGGAGGTGGGCTGTTTAGAAAGGGTAGTGAGTGGTGGGATGAAGAAGTAAGAGTATTAGTGAAAGAGAAGAGAGAGGCATTTGGACGATTTTTGCAGGGAAAAAATGCAATTGAGTGGGAGAAGTATAAAAGAAAGAGACAGGAGGTCAAGAGAAAGGTGCAAGAGGTGAAAAAAAGGGCAAATGAGAGTTGGGGTGAGAGACTATCAGTAAATTTTAGGGAAAATAAAAAGATGTTCTGGAAGGAGGTAAATAGGGTGCGTAAGACAAGGGAGCAAATGGGAACTTCAGTGAAGGGCGTAAATGGGGAGGTGATAACAAGTAGTGGTGATGTGAGAAGGAGATGGAATGAGTATTTTGAAGGTTTGTTGAATGTGTCTGATGACAGAGTGGCAGATATAGGGTGTTTGGGTCGAGGTGGTGTGCAAAGTGAGAGGGTTAGGGAAAATGATTTGGTAAACAGAGAAGAGGTAGTAAAAGCTTTGCGGAAGATGAAAGCCGGCAAGGCAGCAGGTTTGGATGGTATTGCAGTGGAATTTATTAAAAAAGGGGGTGACTGTATTGTTGACTGGTTGGTAAGGTTATTTAATGTATGTATGACTCATGGTGAGGTGCCTGAGGATTGGCGGAATGCTTGCATAGTGCCATTGTACAAAGGCAAAGGGGATAAGAGTGAGTGCTCAAATTACAGAGGTATAAGTTTGTTGAGTATTCCTGGTAAATTATATGGGAGGGTATTGATTGAGAGGGTGAAGGCATGTACAGAGCATCAGATTGGGGAAGAGCAGTGTGGTTTCAGAAGTGGTAGAGGATGTGTGGATCAGGTGTTTGCTTTGAAGAATGTATGTGAGAAATACTTAGAAAAGCAAATGGATTTGTATGTAGCATTTATGGATCTGGAGAAGGCATATGATAGAGTTGATAGAGATGCTCTGTGGAAGGTATTAAGAATATATGGTGTGGGAGGCAAGTTGTTAGAAGCAGTGAAAAGTTTTTATCGAGGATGTAAGGCATGTGTACGTGTAGGAAGAGAGGAAAGTGATTGGTTCTCAGTGAATGTAGGTTTGCGGCAGGGGTGTGTGATGTCTCCATGGTTGTTTAATTTGTTTATGGATGGGGTTGTTAGGGAGGTAAATGCAAGAGTTTTGGAAAGAGGGGCAAGTATGAAGTCTGTTGGGGATGAGAGAGCTTGGGAAGTGAGTCAGTTGTTGTTCGCTGATGATACAGCGCTGGTGGCGGATTCATGTGAGAAACTGCAGAAGCTGGTGACGGAGTTTGGTAAAGTGTGTGGAAGAAGAAAGTTAAGAGTAAATGTCAATAAGAGCAAGGTTATTAGGTACACTAGGGTTGAGGGTCAAGTCAATTGGGAGGTGAGTTTGAATGGTGAGAGGCTGGAGGAAGTGAAGTGTTTTAGATATCTGGGAGTGGATCTGTCAGCGGATGGAACCATGGAAGCGGAAGTGGATCATAGGGTGGGGGAGGGGGCGAAAATTTTGGGAGCATTGAAAAATGTATGGAAGTCGAGAACATTATCCCGGAAAGCAAAAATGGGTATGTTTGAAGGAATAGTAGTTCCAACAATGTTGTATGGTTGCGAGGCGTGGGCTATGGATAGAGTTGTGCGTAGGAGGATGGATGTGCTGGAAATGAGATGTTTGAGGACAATGTGTGGTGTGAGGTGGTTTGATCGAGTAAGTAACGTAAGGGTAAGAGAGATGTGTGGAAATAAAAAGAGCGTGGTTGAGAGAGCAGAAGAGGGTGTTTTGAAATGGTTTGGGCACATGGAGAGAATGAGTGAGGAAAGATTGACCAAGAGGATATATGTGTCGGAGGTGGAGGGAACGAGGAGAAGAGGGAGACCAAATTGGAGGTGGAAAGATGGAGTGAAAAGGATTTTGTGTGATCGGGGCCTGAACATGCAGGAGGGTGAAAGGAGGGCAAGGAATAGAGTGAATTGGAGCGATGCGGTATACAGGGGTTGACGTGCTGTCAGTGGATTGAATCAAGGCATGTGAAGCGTCTGGGGTAAACCATGGAAAGCTGTGTAGGTATGTATATTTGCGTGTGTGGACGTGTGTATGTACATGTGTATGGGGGGGGGTTGGGCCATTTCTTTCGTCTGTTTCCTTGCGCTACCTCGCAAACGCGGGAGACAGCGACAAAGTATAAAAAAAAAAAAAAAAAAAAAAAATTGTGTAAGTCGATTGCATATAAATAAAACGTAAGTATATATACAAGTCGATGGCATATATATAAAAGATATGTAATTGTAAAAGTCGATATATGCAGAGTAACGTATCCAAACTTCTTACACCTAAAAAATCCAGTATGTGTTTGTAGAAAATGGTAAAATTTTTAGGGGTAACAAAGATCAATTTTTACCATTTTCTGTGATTATCATTTCAAGCTTAACTTAACCTAAAGTGTGGTTGGCATATAAATAAAATGCAAGTAAATATATGAGTCGCTGGCATAAAAATGAAACGTAAGTAAATATATAATCTAATGGCATAAATAAAACGTAAAAAAATGTACAAGTCGATCGCTTATAAGTCAAACGTAAGCAAATGTACAAGTGAATGGTATATAAATAAAACGAAAGTAAATGTACAAGTCGATATATATAGAGTAACGTATTCCAACTTCTTCAACCCCCCAAAAAATTCATAACGTGTTTGTAGAAAATGGTAAACTTTTTTTGGCGTAACAATGACTAATTTTTACCATTTTCTGTGATTATCATTTCAAGCCTAACGTAACCTAACCAGTCGATGGCATATAAATAAAATGTAAGTAAAATTACAATTCGATGTCATAAATAAAACGTAAGTAAATGTACGAGTTTTCTGTGATTATTATTTCAAGCCTAACGTAACCTAACATTTCGATGGCATATAAATAAAACGTAAGTAAAAATACAATTCGATGTCATATAGATAAATCGTAAGTAAATGTACAGGTCGATGGCTTATAAATAGATTTTAAGTAAATGTACATGTCGACGGTATATTAATAAAAGGTAAGTAATTGTAAAAGTCGATATATATATATATATATATATAGAGAGAGAGAGAGAGAGAGAGAGAGAGAGAGAGAGAGAGAGAGAGAGAGAGAGTAACGTATCCCAACTTCTTAAACAATAAAAAAATTCCTAACATGTGTTTGTTAACCCTTAAAAGTTTATCATTTTCTACACTGAATGACTTACCATTTTCTGTGATCATGATTTCAAGCCTAACGTCACCTAGACTATCGATCGCACATGAATAAAATGCAAGTAAATGTACGAGTCGCTGGTTTAAAAATAAAACGTAAGTGAATGTATAATTCGATGGCATATAAATAAAACTTATGGAAATTTACAAGTCGATGGCTTATAAAAACGAAAGTGAATGTACAAGTCTATATATAGAGAGTACTGTATCACAACTTCTTAAACCCTAAAAAAATCACATGTTTCTTACCCCTTAAAAGTTTTAACATTCTCAACAATTACTATTTTCTACCATTTTATGTGATTATCAATTCAAACCTAACGTAACCTAACCTGTCGATGGCATGTAAATAAAACGTTATGTACAAGACATAATAATAGAGTAACGCATTCCAACTTCTTAAACACTAGATAATTCATAACGTGTTTGTAGAAAATGGTAAACTTTTTAGGTGTAACAATGAATAATTTCTACCATTTTATGTGATTATTACTTCAAGCCTAACATATCCTAACCTGTCGATGGCAAATAAATCAAACATAAGTAAATGTACAAGACGATGGTATAAAAATAAAACGTAAGTGAAAGTATAATTCGATGGCATATAAAAAAAAACCTAACTAAATGTACAAGACGATTGTTTATAGATAAAACGGAAGTAAATGTACAAGTCGATGGCAAATAAATCAAATAAATTTAAAAGTCAATATATATATATATATATATATATATATATATATATATATATATATATATATATATATATATAGGGGATAAAGAATACTTCCCACGTATTCCATGCATGTCGTAGAAGGCGACTAAAAGGGGAGGGGGCGGGGGGCTGGAAATCCTCCCCTCTTTTTTTTTTTTTTAACTTTCCAAGAGAAGGAACAGAGAAGGGGGCCAGGTGAGGATATTTCCTCAGAGTCCCAGTCCTCTGTTCTTAACGCTACCTTGCTAATGCGGGAAATGGCGAATAGTTTGAAAGAAAAAAAAAAAAAAAATATATATATATATATATATATATATATATATATATATATATATATATATATATATATACATATGAGAGAGAGTAACGCATCCCAACTTTTTAAACCCTAAAAAATTCATAACATGTATCTGTTACCCCTAAAATGTTTACCATTTTCTACAAGGACTAATTTTTACCATTTTCTATGATTATCATTTCAAGCCTTACGTAACCTAACCTGTCGATGGCATATAAGTAGAACGTAAGTAAATGTACAAGTCGATGGCACATAAATACAATGTAAGTAAATATACCAGTCACGGGCATATACATTTACTTACGTTTTATTTATAATTCGATGGTATATTAATAAAACGTAAATGAATGTACAATTCGATGGCTTAAGGGTACAACGTAAGTAAATGTACAAGTCGATGACATATATAAAACATAAGTATATGTAAAAGTAGATGGCATATAAATAAAACGTAACAATGTACAAGTCGAAATGTATAGAGTAACGTATCTCAAATTTTTAAAACTTAAAAACTTATAAAAAATGTTTACCATTTTCTACAATGACTAATATTCACCATTTTCTGTGATTATTATTTCAAGCCTAACGTAATCTAACCTGTCGATGACATATAAATAAAATGTAATTAAATATACAAGTCGATGGCATATAGATAAAACCTAAGTAAATATCCAAGTCGATGGCATATACCTAAAACGTAAGTAAATGTACAAGTCGAAATATATAGAGTAACGTATACCAACTTCTTAAACCCTAAAAAAATTCATAACATGTGTTTCTTAACCCTTAAAAGGTTACCATTTTCTACAATGACTAATTTTTGCAATTTTCTGTGTTTATCATATCAAGCCTAACGTAGCCTAACCTGTCAATAGCATATAAATGAAATGTAAGTAAATGTGCAAGTCGATGTCATATAGATAAAACGTAAGTAAATATACAAATCGATGGCATATAAATCAAACGTAAGTAAATGTACGAGATTTCTGTGATTATTATTTGAAGCCTAACGTAACCTAACCTTTCGATAGCATATAAATAGAACGAAATTAAGATTATAATTCGATGTCAATATAGATAAACCGTAAGTATATGTACAAGTCGTTGGCTTATAAATCAATTTTAAGTAAATGTACAAGTCGATGACATACAGATAAAATGTTAAGTAAATGTACAAGTCGATGGCAAATAAATAAAACGTAAGTAAATATACAAGTCGATGGCATATACCTAAAACGTAAGTAAATGTACAAGTCGATATATATATATATATATATATATATATATATATATATATATATATATATATATATATATATAGTAACGTATACCAACTTCTTAAGCCCTAAAAATTCTTAATATGTGTTTGTTACCCTTAAAAAGTTCACCATTTTCTACAATAGTTCATTTTTACCATTTTCTGTGATTATTATTTCAGGTCTAACGTAACCTGTCGAGGGCATATAAATACAATGTAAGTAAATGTACAAGTCTTAGTCATATAGATGAAACGTAAGTGAATATACAAATCGATGGCATATAAATCAAACGCAAGTAAATGTACGAGTTTTCTGCGATTGTTATTTGAAACCTAACGCAACCTAACCTTTCGATGGCATATAAATAAAACGAAAGTAGAATTACAATTTGATGTCAATATAGATAAAACGTAAGTAAATGTACAAGTCGGTCGCTTATAAATAAATTTTAAGTAAATGTACATGTCGATGGCATATCAATAAAAGGTAAGTAAATGTAAAAGTCGATATATATAGAGTAACGTATCCCAACTTCTTAAACCCTAAAAAATTCATAACGTGTTCGTTACCCGTAAAAAGATTACCGTCTTCTACAACTACTACTTTTTACCATTTTTTGTGATATAACATGTGTTTCTTACCCGTTAAAAGGTTACCATTTTCTACAATGACTAATTTCTATCATTTTCTGTGATTATCATATCAAGCCTAACGTAACCTAACCTGTCGATAGCATATAGATAAAACGAAATTAAAATCATAATTCGATGTCAATATAGATAAGACCTAAGGAAATGTACAAGTCGATGGCATATAAATAAAACGTAAGTAAATGTACAAGTCGATATATATAGAGTAACGTATCGCAACTTCTTAAACCCTAAAAAATTCATAACGTGTTCGTCACCCGTAAAAAGATTACCGTCTTCTACAACTACTACTTTTTACCATTTTTTGTGATAATCATTTCAAGCCTAACCTAACCCGTCGATGGCATATAAATAAAAGGAAAGTAGATGTACAAGTCGATGGCATATAAATATAACGTAAATTGATGTACAATTCGATGGCATATAAACAAAACATAAGTAAAAGTCGATGTCATATGAATAAAACGTAAGTAAATGTACGAGTAGATGGCAAATAAATAAAACCTAAGTAAATATATAAGTCGATGGCCTAACCTAACCCGTCGATGGCATATAAATAAAAGGAAAGTAGATGTACAAGTCGATGGCATATAAATATAACGTAAATTGATGTACAATTCGATGGCATATAAACAAAACATAAGTAAAAGTCGATGTCATATGAATAAAACGTAAGTAAATGTACGAGTAGATGGCAAATAAATAAAACCTAAGTAAATATATAAGTCGATGGCATATACCTAAAACATAAGTATGTGTACAAGTCGATATATATAGAGTAACGTATCCCAACTTCTTAAACCCTAAAAAATTCATAACGTGTTTCTTACCCCTTAAATGGTTACCATTTTCTACAATGACTAATTTTTACCATTTTCTGTGTTTCTCATATCAAGCCTAACGTAACCTAACCTGTTAATAGCATATAAATAAAATGTAAGTAAATGTGCAAGTCGATGTCATAGATAAAACGTAAGTAAATATACAAATCGATGGTATACAAAGCAAACGTAAGTCAATGTACGAGATTTCCGTGATTATTATTTGAAAACTAACGTAACCTAACCTTTCGATAGCATATGAATAAAACGAAATTAAGATTATAATACGATGTCAATATAGATAAAACAATCTAACTAAACCTAACCTAACCCAACCTAACCCAACCCAACCTAACCTCTCAGGTTAGCGCGCACAGTGTGTCGGAGCGCAAAAATGCCACCTGAAGCGCTCCGTAAATTTGCGCTCCTTACCTCTCAGGTTAGAGCGCACAGAGTGTCGGAGGGCAAAAATGGCCTCGGATACGCTCCGTCACTTTCCGCTCCTTACCTCTGAGGTTAGTGCGCGCAGAGTGTCGGAGCGCAAAAATGCCACCAGAAGCGCTCCGTAAATTTCCGCTCCTTACCTCTCAGGTTAGCGCGCACAGAGTGTCGGGGGGCAAAAATGGCCTCGGATACGTTCCGTCATTTTCCGCTCCTTACCTCTCAGGTTAGCGCGCACAGAGTGTCGGAGCGCAAAAATGCCAACAGAATCGCTAAGTAAATTTGCGCTCTTTATCTCTCAGGTTAGCGCGCACAGAGTGTCGGAGGGCAAAAATGGTCCCGGAGACGCTCCTTTACTTTTCGCTCCTTACCTCTCGGCCTATCACGCACGTAGTGTCGGAGGGCAAAAATGGTCCCGGAGACGCTCCGCCACTTTGCTCTCCTTGTCTCAGCCTATGGGACCTTAAGGGTCGAAGCTGAAAAACATGGCAAAGGTGCTCAGCTAACCCTTGCTGCTGCTGCTGCACCCTCCTCCTTGCATGGAAGGTAAGGGGGAAACATCACCTCACAATTATCGACGCCAGTAGCGTCCGCAGCGAGTTTCCTTCTTACCTGAGAACATTATACGAGTCACAAGGGGAGGGAAACCACTTTTAATGCCTGGTGGCGTGTCTGATCAATAGTTCCTCTTATAGCAGAGGTTTTTTTTTTTTTTTTTTTTGTCGCTGTCTCCCGCGTTTGCGAGGTAGCGCAAGGAAACAGACGAAAGAAATGGCCCAACCCACCCCCATACACATGTATATACATACGTCCACACACGCAAATATACATACCTACACAGCTTTCCATGGTTTACCCCAGACGCTTCACATGCCTTGATTCAATCCACTGACAGCACGTCAACCCCGGTATACCACATCGCTCCAATTCACTCTATTCCTTGCCCTCCTTTCACCCTCCTGCATGTTCAGGCCCCGATCACACAAAATCTTTTTCACTCCATCTTTCCACCTCCAATTTGGTCTCCCTCTTCTCCTCGTACCCTCCACCTCCGACACGTATATCCTCTTGGTCAATCTTTCCTCACTCATTCTCTCCATGTGACCAAACCATTTCAAAACACCCTCTTCTGCTCTCTCAACCACGCTCTTTTTATTTCCACACATCTCTCTTACCCTTACGTTACTTACTCGATCAAACCACCTCACACCACACACTGTCCTCAAACATCTCATTTCCAGCACATCCATCCTCCTGCGCACAACTCTATCCATAGTCCACGCCTCGCAACCATACAACATTGTTGGAACCACTATTCCTTCAAACATACCCATTTTTGCTTTCCGAGATCATGTTCTCGACTTCCACACATTCTTCAAGGCTCCCAGAATTTTCGCCCCCTCCCCCACCCTATGATCCACTTCCGCTTCCATGTTTCCATCCGCTGCCAGATCCACTCCCAGGTATCTAAAACACTTCACTTCCTCCAGTTTTTCTCCATTCGAACTCACCTCCCAATTGACTTGACCCTCAACCCTACTGTACCTAATAACCTTGCTCTTATTCACATTTACTCTTAACTTTCTTCTTTCACACACTTTACCAAACTCAGTCACCAGCTTCTGCAGTTTCTCACATGAATCAGCCACCAGCGCTGTATCATCAGCGAACAACAACTGACTCACTTCCCAAGCTCTCTCATCCCCAACAGACTTCATACTTGCCCCTCTTTCCAAAACTTATGCATTTACCTCCCTAACAACCCCATCCATAAACAAATTAAACAACCATGGAGACATCACACACCCCTGCCGCAAACCTACATTCACTGAGAACCAATCACTTTCCTCTCTTCCTACACGTACACATGCCTTACATCCTCGATAAAAACTTTTCACTGCTTCTAACAACTTGCCTCCCACACCATATATTCTTAATACCTTCCACAGAGCATCTCTATCAACTCTATCATATGCCTTCTCCAGATCCATAAATGCCACATACAAATCCATTTGCTTTTCTAAGTATTTCTCACATACATTCTTCAAAGCAAACACCTGATCCACACATCCTCTACCACTTCTGAAACCACACTGCTCTTCCCCAATCTGATGCTCTGTACATGCCTTCACCCTCTCAATCAATACCCTCCCATATAATTTGCCAGGAATACTCAACAAACTTATACCTCTGTAATTTGAGCACTCACTCTTATCCCCTTTGCGACATTCTCACCTAGAGCAATGAACCCACATCTGTGATGTGAGGAGGATGTACGGAAAGGAGCGACTGATGAAGGGACCCAACAGGAGGATGGTACAGGGAAATTTTCAGACGAAAAATTCTAAGTTTTTCCTCCGTTAACCAAGGGCTCTCTCTCTCCATACGTATGGTGGTGAACATCATCATTAGTGGACCTCTCTGAGGTGAGGAGGTACGTAAGGGAGCGAGCGGCTGGCTGACATTTTTGCTCCCTCCCCGAGCGCGCATACATACCCACCACACACACACACACACAGATGACGCGCGGCCGACCCACCTCCCAACCTTCCTCACCCATGGTGGTGAACATCAGTGGCCCATTATCGATCGACCCACATTGCACACGTGGAGTTTGATTTCACTCATTAGTTTGGCTGTTGTTTTAGTAACGTATTCGTACGCAAGCGAGAGAGCGGAAAGTGGCGGCGGGCGGAGGAGGAGGACGGCCACCCCCCCCCCCCCCTTCATATCCCGCGCGGTCTCGCATTCCATACCACACACACCCAGCCAGCCACCTCCTCCTCACTCTCAATGCCGGCGTAGGGGGTCCACTTACGTTAGGTTAGTTGTACATTTACTTATGTACAATGTTATCGACTTGTGTATTTCACCACCGTAAGTAAACGTACATGTCGATGGCATATAAATAAAACGTAAGAAAATGTGCGGGCGCATACCACACACATAACGAGCCAACCAGCCAGCATGCCACCTCCTCACTCTCGCTTTCGATGACACGCGGCCGACCCACATCCCTCCCTTCCTTACTCACGTTGGTGGTGTTGGTGGTGAACATCAGTGAACCATTGTCGATCGACCCACATTGCATCCGTGGAATCTGACATCACTCACTAGATTGGCGGTTGTTTTAATAACATTGTCGTACGCGAGCGAGGGAGCAGGCCTGTGGCGGTGGGGGAGGAGGAGGACGGAATACCACCCCCCCCCCCCCCTAGCGCCTCGCTTTCCCCCACCGCCCGCGCGCTCTCACATTCCGTACCACACACACCCAGCCAGCCTTCTCCTACGCCGGCATTGAAAGTGAGAGCGAGAAGGAGGTCCAGTTACGGTGGCGAAACACACAACTCATCTTAATCCATATGTCTACTATGCAGGGGCTTTTGCCATCGATTGGCGTGACAAATCCCCTAACCTTTTTCCGGGTTAAACCTTAGCGGATCGCAGTGCGGAGACTGCTCTACCACTCACGACACCCAGGCTGATACGCAAGTCGTATGCAAAGGGTTTGGTACAGCACATCAGGTTTTGGTTGATCCGTATTTGGGATGGGATAGAGTAGCAACTGTAGCTCTCAACTCTACCCAATTTCCTCCCTTTGCTGCTGCTGCGGCATTGGTGTAGAACACTAAGACCTACGATTCGCACGCGCACGGTCAAGCGACATGATGCATGTACTTGCCGAGGCAGAAGCTTGGGTCTAATCATCACCGTCTAATCATCATCATAATTGGCTGGAGCGGGTGCCACCACATCATCCCGCACCTTTTTAAAACAAGGAGAAAATCCCATCTTGTGGAATTCAGGAAATGTGCTGCATTGAAGGCGACCGACGGGGGAAGGCAGGCAGCACTCACAATAGGAAAAAGCCATAAACGGTGAGGCTTCGTCTCCCCCGTGCCGCAGCGGGGGCCATGACGGTTCCATATGGATAAGAATGTCTTCGAAAAGACAGACCAAGGATATCATTAGACTGGGTCTAATGGAATTGAAGGATACTACTAATGCAGCTGCCGCTGACGTTGTTGCTGCGGCGGCGGCATTGGGGTCGAACACTAATACTACGATTAGCACACGCATGGCCGAGCGACGGGATGCATGTACTTGCCTAGGCGCCGAGGTAGGTCTCCCTGTACCGTCGTCTAAGTTTCTAACAAACCAACAACAAAAAGGAGAACCAAACGCATACGACCAAGGAACTCCACAGGCATTCATACAAGTATAAGACTTATGGTTTTCGTGCCTAGCTTAACCTAACCGCCCCAGGCGCATACCACACACAAACCGAGCCAGCCAGCCACCTCCTCCTCCTCCTCGCTTTCGATGACGCGCGGCCGACCATCCCTTCCTCACACACGGTGATGGTGGTGAACATCAGTGAACCATTATCGATCGACAAGTAAATGTACAAATCGATGGCATGTACATTTACTTACGTTTTATGTATGTCATCGACTTGTACATTTACTTACGTTTTATCTTTATGTCATCGACTTGTACAAGTCGATGGGTAATAAATAAAAGGCAAATGTACGATTTGCTGGCATATAAATGAAACGTAAGTAAATGTATAATATATATAAATGCATATATATATAAAACGTAAGTATATGTACAAGTCGATGGCATACATATAAAACAAGTAATTGTACAAGTCGATATATATAGAGTAAAGTATCCCAACTTCTTAAACCCTAAAAAAATCATAACGTGTTTCTTATCCCTAACAAGTTCCCATTTTCTGCAATGACTAATTTTTACCATTTTCTGTGATTATCATGTCAAGCCTAACGTAACCTAACCTGTCGATGGCATATAAATAAAACGTAAATAAATGTACAAGTCGATGACATATAAACAAAACGTAATGTTCGAGTCGCTGGCAAATAAAACGTAAGTAATTGTGTAAGTCGATTGCATATAAATAAAACGTAAGTATATATACCAGTCGATAGCATATATATAAAAGATAAGTAATTGTAAAAGTCGATATATGCAGAGTAACGTATCCCAACTTCTTACACCTAAAAAATCCAACATGTGTTTGTAGAAAATGGTAAAATTTTTGGGGGTAACAAAGACCAATTTTTACCATTTTCTATTATTATCACTTCAAGCTTAACGTAACCTAAAATGTGGTTGGCATATAAATAAAATTAAAGTAAATATACGAGTCGCTGGCATAAAAATGAAACGTAAGTAAATATATAATCTAATGACATATGAATAAAACGTAAATAAATGTACAAGTCGATCGCTTATAAGTCAAACGTAAGCAAATGTACAAGTGAATGGTATATAAATAAAACGAAAGTAAATGTAGAAGTCGATATATATAGAGTAACGTATTCCAACTTCTTAAACCCCCCCAAAATTCATAACGTGTTTGTAGAAAATGGTAAACTTTTTTGGCGTAACAATGACTAATTTTTACCATTTTCTGTGATTATCATTTCAAGATTAACGTAACCTAACCCGTCAATGGCACGTAAATTAAACGTAAGTAAATGTACATTTTCTTACGTTTTATTTACATGCCAGCGACTCGTACAAGTTAATATACAATTCGATGGCATATAAATAAACCGTAAGTACATGTATAAGTTGATGGCATATAAATATAACGTAAGTAAATGTAGAAGATGATAGCTTATGAATGAATAGTAAGTAAATGTACATGTCGATGGCATATTAATAAAAGGCAAGTAAATTACAAGTCGATATATATAGAGTAACGTATCCCAACTTCTTAAACCCTAAAATTTCAAAAGTGTTAGTTACCCCTAACAAGTTCCCCATTTTCTGCAATGACTAACTTTTACCATTTTCTGTGATTATCATTTCAAGCGTAACGTAACCTAACCTGTCGATGGCATATAAATAAAACGAAAGTAAATATACGAGTCGATGGCATACAAATAAAAAGAAAGTAAATGTACAAATCGATGGCATATAAATAAAACGTAAGAAAATGTACATTTACTTACAGTTTATTTATATGCCATCTAGTTATACAAGTCAATGGCTTATAAATAAAATGTAAGTAAATGTATAAGTCGATGGCATATAAATAAAACGTAAGTAAATGTACAAGGCAATGTATGTAGAGTAACGTATCCCAACTTCTTAAACCCTAAAGAATTCCTAACATTTGTTTCTTACCCCTAAAAATTTTACCATTTTTTACAATGACTAATTTTTACCATTTTCTGTGATTATCATTTCAAGCCTAACGTAACCTAACCTATCGATGCCATATAAATAAAATGTAAGTAAAATTACAATTCGATGTCATATAAATAAAACGTAAGTAAATATACAAATCGATGGCATATAAATCAAACGTGGGTAAATGTACGAGTTTTCTGTGACTATTATTTCATTTCAAGCCTAACGTAACTTAACATTTCGATGGCATATAAATAAAACTTAAGTAAAATTACAATTCGATGTCATAAATAAATCGTAAGTAAATGTACAGGTCGATGGCATATCAATAAAAGGTTAGTAAATGTAAAAGTCGATATAGAGTAACGTATCTAAACTTCTTAAACACTAAAAAATTCCTAACATGTGTTTGTTAACCCTTAAAAGCTTACCATTTTCTCCACTGAATAACTTACCATTTTCTGTGATTATCATTCCAAGAGTAACGTCACCTAGACTATCGATCGCATATGATTAAAATGTAAGTAAATGTACGAGTCGCTGGTATAAGAATAAAACGTAAGTGAATGTATAATTCGATGGCATATAAATAAAACTTATGGAAACTTACAAGTCGATGGCTTATAAAAACGAAACTGAATGTACAAGTCTATATATATAGAGTAGCGTATCCCAACTTCTTAAACCCTAAAAAATTCACGTTTCTTACCCCTAAAAAGTTTAACATTTTCAACAATTACTATTTTCTACCATTTTCTATGATTATCATATCAAACCTAACGTAACCTAACCTGTCGATGGCATGTAAATGAAACGTAAGTAAATGTACAAGACGATATATATAGAGTAACGTATTCCAACTTCTTAAACACTAGATAATTCATAACGTGTTTGTAGAAAATGGTAAACTTTTTAGGTGTAACAATGAATAATTTCTACCATTTTGTGATTATTATTTCAAGCCTAACATATCCTAACGTGTCGATGTCAAATAAATCAAACGTAAGTAAATGTACAAGTCGATGGTATAAAAATAAAACGTAAGTGAATGTATAATTCGATGGCATATGAAAAAAAAAAACCTAAGGAAATTTACAAGACGATTGTTTATAGATAAAACGAAAGTAAATGTACAAGTCGATGGCAAATAAATCAAACGTAAATAAATTTAAAAGTCATATATATATATATATATATATATATATATATATATATATATATATAGAGAGAGAGAGAGAGAGAGAGAGAGAGAGAGAGTGTAACGTATCCCATCTTTTTAAACCCTAAAGAATTCATAACATGTATCTGTTACCCGTAAAATGTTTACCATTTTCTACAAGGACTAATTTTTACCATTTTCTATGATTATCATTTCAAGCCTTACGTAACCTAACCTGTCGATGGCATATAAATAGAACGTAAGTAAATGTACAAGTCGATGACGTATATAAAACATAAGTATATGTAAAAGTCGATGGCATTTAAATAAAACGTAAGTAAATGTACAAGTCGATGGCATATAAATACAACGTGAGTAAATATACTAGTCACTGGCATATAAATAAAACGTAAGTAAATGTATAATTCGATGGTATATGAAAACGTAAATGAATGTACAATTCGATGGCTTAAGGGTACAACGTAAATAAACGTACAAGTCGATGACGTATATAAAATATATGTAAAAGTAAATGGCATATAAATAAAACGTAAGTAAATGTACAAGTCGAAATAGAGTAACGTATCCCAAATTTTTAAACCTTAAAAACTTATAAAATATGTTTCTTACTCCTAAAAAAACAATTACCATTTTCTACAATGACTAATATTCACCATTTTCTGTGATTATTATTTCAAGCCTAAAGTAACCTACCTTGTCGATGTCATATGAATAGAATGCAAGTAGATGGCATATAGATAAAACATAAGTAAATGTCCAAGTCGATGGCATATACCTAAAACGTAAGTAAATGTACAAGTCGATATATATAGAGTAACGTATACCAACTTCTTAAACCCTAAAAAATTTATAACATGCGTTTCTTACCTCTTAAAAGGTTACCATTTTCTACAATGACTAATTTTTACCATTTTCTGTGTATCATATCAAGCCTAACGTGACCTAACTTGTCAATAGCATATAAATGAAATGTAAGTAAATGTGCAAGTCGATGTCATATAGATAAAACGTAAGTAAATATACAAATCGATGGTATACAAATCAAACGTAAGTAAATGTACGAGATTTCTGTGATTATTTTTGAAGCCTAACGTAACCAACCTTTCGATAGCATATAAATAAAACCAAATTAAGATTATAATTCGATGTCAATATAGATAAAACTAAGTAAATGTACAAGTCGATGGCTTGTAAATCAATTTTAAGTTGATGTACAAGTCGATGGCATATATAGATAAAACTAAGTAAATGTACAGGTTGATGACATATGAATAAAACGTAAGTAAATGTACAAGTCGATAAACATAGAGTAACGTATCGCAACTTCATAAACCCTAGAAAATTCATAACGTGCTTGTTACCCCTAAAAAGATAACCGTTTTCTACAATAACTACTTTTTACCATTTTTTGTGATTATCATTTTAAGCCTAACGTAACCTAACACGCCGATGCCATATAAAAAAAAAGGAAAGTAAATGTACAAGTCGATGGCATATACCTAAGACGTAAGTAAATGTACAAGTCGATGGTATACAAAGCAAACGTATGTGCGAGATTTCTGTGATTATTTGAAAACTAACGTAACCTAACCTTTCGATAGCATATAAATAAAACGAAATTAAGATTATAATTCGATGTCAATATAGATAAAACGTAACCTAACCTGACCTAACCCAAACCAACCCGACCTAACCTAACCTAACCTAACCTAACCCAACCTAACCTAACCTCTCAGGTTAGCGCGCACAGTGTCGGAGCGCAAAAATGCCACCAGAAGGGCTCCGTAAATATCCGTTCTTACCTCTCGGTTTAGCGCGCACAGTGTCGGAGCGCAAAAATGCCACCAGAAGGGCTCCGTAAATATCCACTCCTTACCTCTCAGGTTAGCGCGCACAGAGTGTCGGAGGGCAAAAATGGCCTCGGATACGCTCCGTCACTTTCCGCTCCTTACCTCTCAGGTTAGCGCGCACAGTGTCGGAGCGCAAAAATGACACCGAAAGCACTCCGTTACTTTTCGCTCCTTACCTCTCTGCCTATCACGCACATAGTGTCGGAGGGCAAAAATGGTCCCGGAGACGCTCCGTTACTTTTCGCTCCTTACCTCTCGGCCTATCATGCACATAGTGTCAGAGGGCAAAAATGGTCCCGGAGACGCTCCGTTCCTTTGCGCTCCTTATCTCTCAGCCTATGGGACATTGGGGGTCGGAGCTGGAAAACATGGCAAAGGTGCTCGGCTAACCCTTGCTGCTGCTGCACCCTCCTCCTCCTCCTCCTTGCATGGAAGGTAAGGGGGAAACATCACCTCACACTTATCGACGCCAGTAGCGTCTGCAGAGAGTTTCCTTCTCACCCGAGAACATTATAAGAGTCACAAGGGGAGGGAAATCACTTTTAATGCCTGGTTGCGTGTCTGATCAATAGTTCCTCTTATAGCAGAGGTAAGGACGATATTTTGGGGGCGACATTCTCACCTAGAGCAATGAACACATATCTGTGATGTGAGGAGGAGGTACGGAAAGGAGAGACTGAGGGAGGGACCGACCCAACAGGAGGAGGATACAGGGAAATTTTCAGACGAAAAATTTCCAAGTTTTTCCTCCGTTAACCAAGGGCTCTCTCTCTCTCCATACTTATGGTGGTGAACATCATCATTAGTGGACCTCTCTGAGGTGAGGAGGTACGTACGGGAGCGAGCGGCTGGCTTACATTTTTGCTCCCTCCCCAAGCGAGAATACATACCCACCACACACACACACACACACACACACACACACAGTCCTCACTGTCTCTCTCATCATCATCAGTTTCGAGTACCTGTCTGTCGTTGAAAATAGCTCTAGTGTCTTTTATATCTATTTGTCTAGGATATTGCCATCGATTGGCGTGACCTTTTTCGGGTTAAACCTTAGCGGATCGCAGTGAGGAATGTGCTCTGCCACTCACGGCACCCAGGCTGATACGTAAGTCGTATGCAAACGGTTCGATACAGCACATCAGGCTTTGGTTGATCCGTATTAGGGATGGGATAGAGCAGCAAGCGTAGCTATCAAACTCTACCCAATTTCCCCTTGCATGGGCCCATTCAAGCTTCCGAGCAGCCGTCCCACTTGGGTGTGAAGAGCGTCCCTGGAAGCTTGTCTGTCATCAGTGTAATCGTGGCCTTAACCCAATGCTAGCCGTACACATATCGCTGCTTCTCTAGCTGGGATGCTGCCTTAGAGGCTTTCAGGCATAACCCCATGGACGTAGCGTAGCTCCAATGGCCGCTCGACCAAAAGCCCAACCATATGTCCGAAACTGCCGTTCCTCTCGTACTGAGCAGAGTTCCTATCGCAACGAGTGTCTATCCTAGACTTTGAACAGTGGGGTAAAACTAACCTGTATCACGACTGTCTAAACCCAGCTCACGTTCCCTTTTAATGGGTGAACAATCCAACGCTTGGTGAATTCTGCTTCACAATGATAGGAAGAGCCGACATCGAAGGACCAAAAAGCGACGTCGCTATGAACGCTTGGCCGCCACAAGCCAGTTATCCCTGTGGTAACTTTTCTGACACATCTTGCTTAAAACTCTTAAAAGTCAAAAGGATCGATAGGCCCTGCTTTCGCAGTCCGTACTCGTACTGAAAATCCGGATCAAGCCAGCATTTGCCATTTTGCTCTACGCGAGGTTTCTGTCCACGCTGAGCTGGCCTTAGGACACCTGCGTTATCATTTGACAGATGTACCGCCCCAGTCAAACTCCTCACCTGACACTGTCCTCGGACCGGATCGCGGCAGGCGCGAACGTTCGGGTATATTTCATTCTTTCATTATCAACATCCTATTTTTCCCATATCCAAATAGATATCTGTCTTCGAAATGAAGATGAGGAGGATGAGAACAAGAGAGAAGAACCCTTCCGCCGCTTAGGTCTAGAAGGAGGAGGCTATCCCGCCTGGGGAAAGCTCCGGTTCCGTCTCACCAAGTAGAGAAACTATTAAAGTAGTGGTATTTCACTATTGGCCCTCTGTTATCACAGAAATGGCCTCCCACTTATACTACACCTATGATGTCTCTCTACAATATCAGGCTAGAGTCAAGCTCAACAGGGTCTTCTTTCCCCGCTGTTTTTCGCAGGCCCGTTCCCCTGCCTGTGGCTTCGCTAGACAGTAGATAAGGACAGTGGGAATCTCGTTAATCCATTTATGCGCGTCATTAATTAGATGAGGCATCTGGCTATTTTTTTTTTTTTTTTTTACTATTGCCATTTAGTAGTGTGAATGAGGGAAGGTCTATCTACATATATGCTGTGCTAGGATGTTGTTTGTCGGTAAACCGACCTAACTACATGTTGATAGTGAAAGTTGTTAGTTGGAAGGAGTGTATGGATACAATAAGAGGAAGATTGTAGATCAGACTGCTGATAGCATAGAAATAAGTTAGGAGATGGCAGTTAGATGATGTTTCCGATATAAATGGATCCCGACTTAGGTTGCCGACTTGGACACAGCGACCTTCCAGCACCGCTCACCTTCCAGTGCAGCCTGTCGCACGGGAGCAATGGGCAACCCTGCCAAGGCGTCCACCATCCCGCCCGACAACCCGACCTCAGGAACTGGTACCTGCCATTGGGAGCCAAGGGAGAACAGCCTAATCCCGCACACCCCAAGCCAAGAAAGGGGAGATGATCTTACGCCTGCCCGGTGGCCGACACCAGATGTACAAGGCAGGCTCCGATTTTTAACCTGTGCTCTTGGACCATATCCTGTGAAGGGAGTGAGTCCAGGTTAGGGCTTTGACCGTGCACACCTCAAGGTCCCGCTATGTCAGCCCCAACTCTGAGAGCACTCGCGCTTTCTTGACACCATGGACCTCGCTAACCTAAGGTGGCAGATGTTACGTGCACGGTCTCTCTCCCGGTGTATTCCCGTACGCCTTGTAAGACTTCCGGGGTACCGTAGTAGCTGCACTTATGATGGTGTGCACCTGAAAGCGGGAAGTGAACCCCAGAGACCTGTGTGTCAATTATGTAGGCCTCTGTGCCTTTGGAAGCCACGATGTCCGGCTTCCTAAAGGACACCACAATCGGAATGAGCGGCTCGCAGGACACCTCATAACCCCTTTGTCTCAGTCGCCCAGCCAAATACGCACAGATGTTGTCGTGCCGTTTTACCCTCCCGCCATGTGTACGAGGGCACATCTGTGCGATGTGCCCGAGCGTACCTGGCTTCTGACAGGTGTCACAGAGGCCGTTGATCTCGGGCCGGCCTCTGGACGCCCTGGCAGGGGTGGGTAATGCGCCTATCCGCACTTGGACAGCCTTCACATAATCAGCGCCTGACAGGAAACGGTTCCTGCTATTCACCCATCTGCTCACCTGAGGCACAGCGGCAGATGGAGCGAGAGCCGCACCGTCGACGGTGCTGACCAGGTTGGCCCTCCATACGTGCTGGCATTCGGATTTACTACCCGCCTGTCGACCAGCAATGCATGCGGATCCAGACCAGCGCTGCAGCTTGCTCAACACTGCAGGCTCCCGAACAGCCGCCTGAATCACTGGGTCGGTCGAACCGCGCTTGTTTATTTAGCCGGACGGTTGAAACAAAGTCTGGTATACCCAGCCCACCATCTCCAGTTGCCGAGTGGAAGAATGCACAGGGCACGTCATGGGCTAGGCGCAGCCAGCAGCGGACCGCCACTCGCACTTGCCTGTCCATGCGTGCTAACCGAGTCTTATATACTTCCCCCAGCACCAGTCCATGCATGAGCTTGGGCATCAGTTGCTCCACAAGCAACGCAATCCGTTGTTGAGGTTTTAGAGGGGCTCTGGTGATGTTTCGTAGCCCCTCTTCTAGCAGAGCCCGTATGACTTAGGCCGACCC
The DNA here is from genome assembly GCF_036320965.1 of Panulirus ornatus. Taxonomy (NCBI): domain Eukaryota; kingdom Metazoa; phylum Arthropoda; class Malacostraca; order Decapoda; family Palinuridae; genus Panulirus; species Panulirus ornatus. The sequence goes on from NC_092286.1 coordinate 82,618, forward strand.
CCGGCCCCGACAAGAATCCCGAGGTACTTGTATTCGTCCTCAGCACTCATGGATCCGACAGCGCTACCCAAGACTTGGAACGTCCTGTTCTTATTGACGTACCAAGTCTTACGCTTGCCGTCGACCTCCATGCTGAGGGTACGACACTTCCTTGGGTTGACCTGAAGCCCATGCCCCCGCGAGGGTCGCAGCCATCACGTCCATTGCCTTATGCAAGCCAGTGGGCGTCTGCGCAACCAGAAGCAAATCATCGGCAAAAGCCAATGCTGACACTGTTTTGTCCCCCAACTTAACCCCTACACCGGTCTCCTTCACCCTTGAGATTCCCTCGTCAGAGTCATAGTTACTCCTGCCGTTTACCCGCGCTTGGTTGAATCTCTTCACTTTGACATTCAGAGCACTGGGCAGAAATCACATTGCGTCAACATCCATTACGACCATCGCAATGTTTTGTTTTAATTAGACGGTCGGATTCCCCTTGTCCGTGCCAGTTCTGAGCTGATTGCTTGATGCCAGCCGAGGTGGGACTAAAGTGAACCCAAAAGGCAACTGTCATAGCCCGTCAACCCACAATCAACCAAATTGGAAATGGTAGTAGTAGTAGGTCCACGGAACCAAGGCCCAGCCACCATCGTCAGAACACGACCACGCAGCCTGGTGCGCTCCACGGAAGGGTCATCAGAGATACGCCGGTCCGAACTGGATTCAGAGTTGTCGCTGTAGCAGTAAATGCTGGTTGTTGTTTATCATTATTATCAGTGACAAGCCGTACATCACAAAATTCCACACTCCTTCACCTTAGCCACCCAAAGACACCGACACATTACTACTGCCTTGCTTGCCTGCGTCAACGACGACGACTACGACCCTGCCTGCACGCATGTTAATAATACCATGTTACAACATGTTACATCAACAGCAGCAGCAGCACACAAGAAGAAGCACCTTGCAGGGGCAACACAGATGTGCCAACAATGGGGGGTGGGTGAGGAAGAAGAGCAGCTTTGCTATGATGATGCAGAGGACTTGACGACAACAACATCACGTCCAACACCACCACCACAACCTCTTTCACCTTGGCCAGTCCTGCACCTGAGCCCAGGCCCGCTTCCTGCACAGGCCCGACTGGCTCAACCCTCACAGCCAATCCTTGTCCCGAAGTTACGGATCTAACTTGCCGACTTCCCTTACCTACATTAATCTATCGTCCAGAGGCTTCTTACCTTGAAGACCAGATGCGGATATTGGTACGTGCTGGCCCGAGACTAGGCGCAGCCGACTTTATTGGGAGGAAAAGTCTGCTCTACCTCAGTCACCTTCCCCCGCGTTTTCAAGGACCGACAGTGGAGCACGGGACGCCGCAAGAACCGCGGCGCTCTACGGCTAACCGTTTTACAAACACCCTTTCTTCCGGCGAATGGCTTCCAGGGTCACGGCGCCTTAAACAGAAAAGAAAACTCTTTCCCGGTCCACCGCCAGCGGACGCGAGCTGGTTCCCGTTACCGGGTTCCTGTACAGGTATGTCACGACTGCAGCCGCAACAAAATTATCAACGGCATTCCCAGGCACGCTGCTGCCATAAACTCCAACTCCCCCTCCTCCTCCTACTAATCCTGCTAATGTTGTTGCTGCTGCTGATGATGATGCAAGAAGCAAGCATTCAGAGACAGACAGTCGTACAACGGACACAAGACGTAGAAGAAGTATTAAGAAGAGGAGCAAGGCAGTCAGACCATGATACATCGAGAAGCTTTTTGATGCTGCCACAGTCACCTGTTTGGTATCCGGGGCCATGTTACGGAATCATAACCGTATTCCCTTTCGCCACTGAACCCATCTAGCAACTCCCGGTGGGCTATCAAGGAACTAATGTTAACAAAAAATGGGTCTCGTAATAACAGCAGCAGTATTATGATTATTATGATTACTGTTGCTACTAAGGCCGCTGTCAACACGTCATTCCATGACAATTTGGAACCGCTCACCTTTGCGGGAAAAAGACGAAGAGGTCACGGCATCAGCAGCAGCAGCTCTGAGATGTAAAGCTTCAAAAACTACTACTACCAACCAACCAACCAACCAACCCCTCCACTTTCTCGCTTGTGGTCTTTGCCTCTAACGTGGGATCAGGCTTTCCCCTTGGGCTTAGGATCGACTAACACATGTCCAACTGATGTTCACATGGAACCCTTCTCCGCCTCGGCCTTCGAGGAGAGTCTCTCTCGATTATTTGCTACTACCACCAAGATCTGCACCAGTGGCGGCTCCAGGCCGGCCCACGCCGTACCCTTCAACGCACACCACCGCGACCCTCCTACTCACCGTAGGGGCTTCGAGGCCCGACCACATACGTGTCGGACCGTTAGTGCCCCGGCGGTCGAGTATCGGGAGAATGCTCGGGCGCCATACCATTTTAAGGGCTGCTAGTTGCTTCGGCAGGTGAGTTGTTACACACGCCTTAGCGGATTCCAACTTCCATGGCCACCGTCCTGCTGTCTATAGCAACCAACGCCTTTTGATGGGATCAAAACAGGCATTCATTTAGGCCCCTTAACTCGAGGTTTTGGTCCGTGTTCTGCTAACTAGTCATAATAATAATAAACATTTGGCCGGCGGCGGCTGCTGCTCCTGTGTAAGACGCTAGAGGATATGGTGCATAACACCAAACCTCTCACGGCGTAAGTACACCCACAACTACAGCACTACGCCGCACTCACAACAATGCATGCATGCATGCCATCAGATCCTTCAGTGTTCTCACTGAAGAGGAGTCAGAGGAGGAGGAAGTTGCAATGAAGGAGGCTGCTGCAGAATTGGGGGCAGATCACCGTTACTACAATTCGAACGCGCAAGGCCAAGCCATCGATATGATACTTGCCGAGGTGCCGAGGTAGAAACTCAGCTCACTCACCGACCGTACTTCCACAACACAACAACCTTCTTAAGCATACGACCGACCGACCGACCAACCAACCAACCAACCAATTTCACCTCGCCTCAAACAAATAAGACACTTATTTTTCTTTCTGTCCATCATCAACTTCGATGCCTCTATGGTAACAATTCAACTTTACTTACATTGCTTCTGCACACACACACGAGCCAAGCAACGCCCTTTAACATTATTCTTGGAGAACAACAAACATTTCATTTGCTGCTCCATCATAATACTCCTTTCCGTTACGGTTGTCGCTCAAGAGAGAGGCATTTGCTCTTGCCGCAACGATGGAGTCACAAACCAGCAGTGTCAGGATGAGAGAGGAAAAAATATAAGGTTTTCCTTACTTTAGCACAAGACTAATAAGAACGTTTCCAGATAGATCAAGAAAAAAGAGCGTTGACTTGAAGGCGACGGAGGAAGGCAGGCCGCGCTCACACCCGGAAGAAAGACACTTACGAAAAGTACTTATTACTTCCACGGCCACGGTGAGGCGTCGTCTCCCCCGTGCCGCAGCATATGCCGTGACGGCTCCATATAATGGAGAAGGATGATGATGCCCTCTTCAAAAAGAAGATACACCAAGGATATCATTAGACAGGCTCTAATGGCATCCAAGAAGGCTTCTGCTGCTACGGTTGCTTCCTCGGCGGCATTGGGGGTAGAACACTAATTCTACGATTCGCACGCGCACGGCCAAGCGACATGGTATAGCATGTACCTGCCCAGGCGCCGAGGTAGAAACTTAGGTCTCCCCGTACCGTCTCACAAACCAACAACAGTTATTACTTTCTAAGCAAAACACCTCACAAACATAGAGGCCATGCTTTTTTTTCTCGTTTTCTCTTCTTCAACTCCCCACGGTTGTACCCAGTAATAACACAGACCGTGGGTAGAGATGTTTGTCCCAGTGCTCCTCCTCAGATACATTTGGCTCCTGTAGTCCTGGTGAGGCAACAGCCAAAAGCAGTCGGAGGAGCTTCATATTATCTCTCTCTCTCTCTTGGGGGTGGGATCGTATGGTCTGTCGTATGACGATTTCCGCCGTACCATTCATCCCAACCTCCCCCCCCCCCCCCCCCCAAAGGCCTTCAGTCGACCTCGGGTCACCATATTACGCGCCGAGCAGACCAGGCGTTATCCACTTGGCTCAATTTGGTGTCCTCCCCCCAAAAGTCATTTTCTAATCGGAGACATAAGAAATCACAAGGTGACGGAGAAAAGTGCGTCTAACTAAGACACTTTTTGGCACCTTGCATGTCCAGTTTTCTCTCCGCTAATCATAGAGTCCTAGGCTGAGAGCATAGGAGTCAGTCACCTAAGAGACGGACGCCACTTTTAGGCTAGTAGGAGTGTCCCAACAAAAGTGACAACCAAGGTCTCTCCTTACCTCTCGGCCTAGCGGGCACAATCACAGGGAGTCGAAGGGCAAAAATGGCCTCGGATGCGCTCCGTCACTTTCCGCTCCTTACCTCTCAGGTTAGCGCGCACAGAGTGTCGGAGCGCAAAAATGCCACCAGAAGTGCTCCGTGACTTTCCGCTCCTTACCTCTCAGGTTAGCGCGCACAGCGTCGGAGGGCAAAAATAGCCTCCGATACGCTCCGTCACTTTCCTCTCCTTACTTCTCAGGTTAGCGCGCACAGAGTGTCGGAGCTCAAAAATGCCACCAGAAGCGCTCCGTAAATTTGCGATCCTTACCTCTCAGCTTAGGGCGCACAGAATGTCGGAGGGCAAAAATGGCCTCGGATGCGCTCCGTCACTTTCCGCTCCTTACCTCTCAGGTTAGCGCGCACGGAGTGTCGGAGTGCAAAAATGCCACCAGTAGCGCTCCGTAAATTTCCGCTCCTTATCTCTCAGGTTAGCGCGCACAGAGTGTCGGAGGGCAAAAATAGGCCCGGAGCCGCTCCGTAACTTCGTGCTCCTTACTTCTCAGGTTAGCGCGCACAGATTGTCGAGGGCAAAAATGGTACCGGAGACGCTCCGTTACTTTTCGCTTCTTACCTCTCGGCCTATCACGCACATAATGTCGGAGGGCAAAAATGGTCCCGGAGACGCTCCGTTACTTTTAGCTCCTTACTTCTCGGCCTATCACACAGTGTCGGAGGGCAAAAATGGTCCCGGAGACGCTCCGTCACTTTGCGCTCCTTACCTCTCGGCCTATCACGCACATAGTGTCGGAGGGCAAAAATGGTCATGGAGACGCTCCGTTACTTTTCGCTCCTTACTTCTCAGGTTACCGCGCACATAGTGTCGGAGGGCAAAAATGGTCCCGGAGACGCTACGTTACTTTTCGCTCCTTACCTCTCGGCCTATCACGCACATAGTGTCGGAGGGCAAAAATGGTCCCGGAGACGCTCCGTTACTTTTCGCTCCTTACCTCTCGGCCTATCACGCACATAGTGTCGGAGGGCAAAAATGGTCCCAGAGACGCTCCGTTACTTTGCGCTCCTTATCTCTCAGCCTATGGGACATTGAGGGTCGGAGCTGAAAAACATGGCAAAGGTGCTTGGCTAACCCTTGCTGCTGCTGCTGCACCCTCCTCCTCCTACTCCTTGCATGGAAGGTAAGGGGGAAACCACCTCAATTATCGACGCCAGTAGCGTCCGCAGCGAGTTTCCTTCTTACCTGAGAACATTATACGAGTCACAAGGGGAGGGAAATCACTTTTAACGCCTGGTTGCGTGTCTGATCAATAGTTCCTCTTATAGCAGAGGTAAGGGACGATATTTTGGGGGCGACATTCTCACCTAGAGCAATGAACCCACAACGGTGATGTGAGGAGGAGGTACGGAAAGGAGCGACTGAGGGAGGGACCCAACAGGAGGAGGATACAGGGAAATTTTCAGACGAAAAATTTCCAAGTTTTCCTCCGTTAACCAAGGGCTCTCTCTCTCTCCATACTTATGGTGGTGATCATCATCATTAGTGGACCTCTCCGAGGTGAGGAGGTACGTACGGGAGCGAGCGGCTGGCTGACATTTTTGCTCCCTCCCCGGGCGCGAATACATACCCACCACACACACACACACACACACACACACACACACACATACACACAGTCCTCACTGTCTCTCTCATCATAATCATCAGTTTCGAGTACCTGTGTCGTTGAAAATAGCTCTAGTGTCTTTTATATCTATTTGTCTAGGATATTGCCATCGATTGGCGTGACAAATCCCCTAACCTTTTTCGGGTTAAACCTTAGCGGATCGCAGTGAGGAATGTGCTCTGCCACTCATGGCACCCAGGCTGGTACGTAAGTCGTATGCAAACGGTTCGATACAGCACATCAGGCTTTGGTTGATCCGTATTAGGGATGGGATAGAGCAGCAAGCGTAGCTATCAAACTCTACCCAATTTCCCCTTGCATGGGCCCATTCAAGCTTCCGAGCAGCCGTCCCACTTGGGTGTGAAGAGCGTCCCCGGAAGATTGTCTGTCATCAGTGTAATCGTGGCCTTAACCCAATGCTAGCCGCACACATATCGCTGCTTCTCTAGCTGGGATGCTGCCTTAGAGGCTTTCAGGCATAACCCCACGGACGTAGCGTAGCTCCAATGGCCGCTCGACCAAGAGCCCAACCATATGTCCGAAACTGTCGTTCCTCTCGCACTGAGCAGAGTTGCTATCGCAACGAGTGTCTATCCTAGAATTTGAACAGTAGGTGTAAAATTAACATGTCTCACGACGGTCTAAACCCAGCTCACGTTCCCTTTTAATGGGTGAACAATCCAACGCTTGGTGAATTCTGCTTCACAATGATAGGAAGAGCCGACATCAAAAGACCAAAAAGCGACGTCGCTAGGAACGCTTGGCCGCCACAAGCCAGTTATCCCTGTGGTAACTTTTGACACCTCTTGCTTAAAACTCTTTAAAAGTCAAAAGGATCGATAGGCCCTGCGTTCGCAGTCCGTACTAGTACTGAAAATCCGGATAAAGCCAGCATTTGCCCTTTTGCTCTACGCGAGGTTTCTGTCCACGCTGAGCTGGCCTTAGGACACCTGCGTTATCATTTGACAGATGTACCGCCCCAGTCAAACTCCCCACCTGATACTGTCCTCAGACCGGATCGCGGCAGGCGCGAACGTCGGGTATATTTCATTCTTCCATTATCAACATCCTATTTTTCCCGTATTTAAGTATCTATCTTCGAAATGAAGATGAGAACAAGAGAGAAGAACCCTTCCGCCGCTTAGGTCTAGAAGGAGGAGGCTATCCCGCCTGGGGAAAGCTCCGGTTCCGTCTCGCCGAAGTAGAGAAACGATCAAAGTAGTGGTATTTCACTATCGGCCCTCTTATCACAGAAATGGCCTCCCACTTATGCTACACCTATGATGTCTCTACAATATCAGGCTAGAGTCAAGCTCAACAGGGTCTTCTTTCCCCGCTGTTTTTCGCAGGCCCGTTCCCCTGCCTGTGGCTTCGCTAGACAGTAGTTAAGGACAGTGGGAATCTCGTTAATCCATTTATGCGCGTCATTAATTATATGATGAGGCATCTGGCTATTTTTTTTTTTTTTTTTTACTATTGCCAGTTAGTAGCGAGGGAAGGTCTATCTACATATATGCTGTGCTAGGATGTTGTTTGTCGGTAAACCGACCTAACTGTTAACATGTTGATAGTGAAAGTTGTTAGTTGGAAGGAGTGTATGGATACAATAAGAGGAAGATTGTAGATCAGACTGCTGATAGCATAGAAATAAGTTAGGAGATGGCAGTTAGATGATGTTTCCGATATAAATGGATCCCGACTTAGGTTGCCGACTTGGACACAGCGACCTTCCAGCACCGCTCACCTTCCAGTGCAGCCTGTCGCACGGGAGCAATGGGCAACCCTGCCAAGGCGTCCACCATCCCGCCCGACAACCCGACCTCAGGAACTGGTACCTGCCATTGGGAGCCAAGGGAGAACAGCCTAATCCCGCACACCCCAAGCCAAGAAAGGGGAGATGATCTTACGCCTGCCCGGTGGCCGACACCAGATGTACAAGGCAGGCTCCGATTTTTAACCTGTGCTCTTGGACCATATCCTGTGAAGGGAGTGAGTCCAGGTTAGGGCTTTGACCGTGCACACCTCAAGGTCCCGCTATGTCAGCCCCAACTCTGAGAGCACTCGCGCTTTCTTGACACCATGGACCTCGCTAACCTAAGGTGGCAGATGTTACGTGCACGGTCTCTCTCCCGGTGTATTCCCGTACGCCTTGTAAGACTTCCGGGGTACCGTAGTAGCTGCACTTATGATGGTGTGCACCTGAAAGCGGGAAGTGAACCCCAGAGACCTGTGTGTCAATTATGTAGGCCTCTGTGCCTTTGGAAGCCACGATGTCCGGCTTCCTAAAGGACACCACAATCGGAATGAGCGGCTCGCAGGACACCTCATAACCCCTTTGTCTCAGTCGCCCAGCCAAATACGCACAGATGTTGTCGTGCCGTTTTACCCTCCCGCCATGTGTACGAGGGCACATCTGTGCGATGTGCCCGAGCGTACCTGGCTTCTGACAGGTGTCACAGAGGCCGTTGATCTCGGGCCGGCCTCTGGACGCCCTAGCAGGGGTGGGTAATGTGCCTATCCGCACTTGGACAGCCCTCACATAATCAGCGCCTGACAGGAAACGGTTCCTGCTATTCACCCATCTGCTCACCTGAGGCACAGCGGCAGATGGAGCGAGAGCCGCACCGTCGACGGTGCTGACCAGGTTGGCCCTCCATACGTGCTGGCATTCGGATTTACTACCCGCCTGTCGACCAGCAATGCATGCGGATCCAGACCAGCGCTGCAGCTTGCTCAACACTGCAGGCTCCCGAACAGCCGCCTGAATCACTGGGTCGGTCGAACCGCGCTTGTTTATTTAGCCGGACGGTTGAAACAAAGTCTGGTATACCCAGCCCACCATCTCCAGTTGCCGAGTGGAAGAATGCACAGGGCACGTCATGGGCTAGGCGCAGCCAGCAGCGGACCGCCACTCGCACTTGCCTGTCCATGCGTGCTAACCGAGTCTTATATACTTCCCCCAGCACCAGTCCATGCATGAGCTTGGGCATCAGTTGCTCCACAAGCAACGCAATCCGTTGTTGAGGTTTTAGAGGGGCTCTGGTGATGTTTCGTAGCCCCTCTTCTAGCAGAGCCCGTATGACTTAGGCCGACCCCCGGCCCCGACAAGAATCCCGAGGTACTTGTATTCGTCCTCAGCACTCATGGATCCGACAGCGCTACCCAAGACTTGGAACGTCCTGTTCTTATTGACGTACCAAGTCTTACGCTTGCCGTCGACCTCCATGCTGAGGGTACGACACTTCCTTGGGTTGACCTGAAGCCCATGCCCCCGCGAGGGTCGCAGCCATCACGTCCATTGCCTTATGCAAGCCAGTGGGCGTCTGCGCAACCAGAAGCAAATCATCGGCAAAAGCCAATGCTGACACTGTTTTGTCCAACTTAACCCCTACACCGGTCTCCTTCACCCTTGAGATTCCCTCGTCAGAGTCATAGTTACTCCTGCCGTTTACCCGCGCTTGGTTGAATCTCTTCACTTTGACATTCAGAGCACTGGGCAGAAATCACATTGCGTCAACATCCATTACGACCATCGCAATGTTTTGTTTTAATTAGACGGTCGGATTCCCCTTGTCCGTGCCAGTTCTGAGCTGATTGCTTGATGCCAGCCGAGGTGGGACTAAAGTGAACCCAAAAGGCAACTGTCATAGCCCGTCAACCCACAATCAACCAAATTGGAAATGGTAGTAGTAGTAGGTCCACGGAACCAAGGCCCAGCCACCATCGTCAGAACACGACCACGCAGCCTGGTGCGCTCCACGGAAGGGTCATCAGAGATACGCCGGTCCGAACTGGATTCAGAGTTGTCGCTGTAGCAGTAAATGCTGGTTGTTGTTTATCATTATTATCAGTGACAAGCCGTACATCACAAAATTCCACACTCCTTCACCTTAGCCACCCAAAGACACCGACACATTACTACTGCCTTGCTTGCCTGCGTCAACGACGACGACTACGACCCTGCCTGCACGCATGTTAATAATACCATGTTACAACATGTTACATCAACAGCAGCAGCAGCACACAAGAAGAAGCACCTTGCAGGGGCAACACAGATGTGCCAACAATGGGGGGTGGGTGAGGAAGAAGAGCAGCTTTGCTATGATGATGCAGAGGACTTGACGACAACATCACGTCCAACACCATCACCACAACCTCTTTCACCTTGTCCAGTCCTGCACCTGAGCCCAGGCCCGCTTCCTGCACAGGCCCGACTGGCTCAACCCTCACAGCCAATCCCTGTCCCGAAGTTACGGATCTAACTTGCCGACTTCCCTTACCTACATTAATCTATCGTCCAGAGGCTTCTTACCTTGAAGACCAGATGCGGATATTGGTACGTGCTGGCCCGAGACTAGGCGCAGCCGACTTTATTGGGAGGAAAAGTCTGCTCTACCTCAGTCACCTTCCCCCGCGTTTTCAAGGACCGACAGTGGAGCACGGGACGCCGCAAGAACCGCGGCGCTCTACGGCTAACCGTTTTACAAGCACCCTTTCTTCCGGCGAATGGCTTCCAGGGTCACGGCGCCTTAAACAGAAAAGAAAACTCTTTCCCGGTCCACCGCCAGCGGACGCGAGCTGGTTCCCGTTACCGGGTTCCTGTACAGGTATGTCACGACTGCAGCCGCAACAAAATTATCAACGGCATTCCCAGGCACGCTGCTGCCATAAACTCCAACTCCCCCTCCTCCTCCTACTAATCCTGCTAATGTTGTTGCTGCTGCTGATGATGATGCAAGAAGCAAGCATTCAGAGACAGACAGTCGTACAACGGACACAAGACGTAGAAGAAGTATTAAGAAGAGGAGCAAGGCAGTCAGACCATGATACATCGAGAAGCTTTTTGATGCTGCCACAGTCACCTGTTTGGTATCCGGGGCCATGTTACGGAATCATAACCGTATTCCCTTTCGCCACTGAACCCATCTAGCAACTCCCGGTGGGCTATCAAGGAACTAATGTTAACAAAAAATGGGTCTCGTAATAACAGCAGCAGTATTATGATTATTATGATTACTGTTGCTACTAAGGCCGCTGTCAACACGTCATTCCATGACAATTCGGAACCGCTCACCTTTGCGGGAAAAAGACGAAGAGGTCACGGCATCAGCAGCAGCAGCTCTGAGATGTAAAGCTTCAAAAACTACTACTACCAACCAACCAACCAACCACTCCACTTTCTCGCTTGTGGTCGTCGCCTCTAACGTGGGATCAGGCTTTCCCCTTGGGCTTAGGATCGACTAACCCATGTCCAACTGATGTTCACATGGAACCCTTCTCCGCCTCGGCCTTCGAGGAGAGTCTCTCTCGATTATTTGCTACTACCACCAAGATCTGCACCAGTGGCGGCTCCAGGCCGGCCCACGCCGTACCCTTCAACGCACACCACCGCGACCCTCCTACTCACCGTAGGGGCTTCGAGGCCCGACCACATACGTGTCGGACCGTTAGTGCCCCGGAGGTCGAGTATCGGGAGAATGCTCGGGCGCCATACCATTTTAAGGGCTGCTAGTTGCTTCGGCAGGTGAGTTGTTACACACGCCTTAGCGGATTCCAACTTCCATGGCCACCGTCCTGCTGTCTATAGCAACCAACGCCTTTTGATGGGATCAAAACAGGCATTCATTTAGGCCCCTTAACTCGAGGTTTTGGTCCGTGTTCTGCTAACTAGTCATAATAATAATAAACATTTGGCCGGCGGCGGCTGCTGCTCCTGTGTAAGACGCTAGAGGATATGGTGCATAACACCAAACCTCTCACGGCGTAAGTACACCCACAACGACAGCACTACGCCGCACTCACAACAATGCATGCATGCATGCCATCAGATCCTTCAGTGTTCTCACTGAAGAGGAGTCAGAGGAAGTTGCAATGAAGGAGGCTGCTGCAGAATTGGGGGCAGATCACCGTTACTACAATTCGAACGCGCAAGGCCAAGCCATCGATATGATACTTGCCGAGGTGCCGAGGTAGAAACTCAGCTCACTCACCGACCGTACTTCCACAACACAACAACCTTCTTAAGCATACGACCGACCGACCGACCAACCAACCAACCAACCAATTTCACCTCGCCTCAAACAAATAAGACACTTATTTTTCTTTCTGTCCATCATCAACTTCGATGCCTCTATGGTAACAATTCAACTTTACTTACATTGCTTCTGCACACACACACGAGCCAAGCAACGCCCTTTAACATTATTCTTGGAGAACAACAAACATTTCATTTGCTGCTCCATCATAATACTCCTTTCCGTTACGGTTGTCGCTCAAGAGAGAGGCATTTGCTCTTGCCGCAACGATGGAGTCACAAACCAGCAGTGTCAGGATGAGAGAGGAAAAAATATAAGGTTTTCCTTACTTTAGCACAAGACTAATAAGAACGTTTCCAGATAGATCAAGAAAAAAGAGCGTTGACTTGAAGGCGACGGAGGAAGGCAGGCCGCGCTCACACCCGGAAGAAAGACACTTACGAAAAGTACTTATTACTTCCACGGCCACGGTGAGGCGTCGTCTCCCCCGTGCCGCAGCATATGCCGTGACGGCTCCATATAATGGAGAAGGATGATGATGCCCTCTTCAAAAAGAAGATACACCAAGGATATCATTAGACAGGCTCTAATGGCATCCAAGAAGGCTTCTGCTGCTACGGTTGCTTCCTCGGCGGCATTGGGGGTAGAACACTAATTCTACGATTCGCACGCGCACGGCCAAGCGACATGGTATAGCATGTACCTGCCCAGGCGCCGAGGTAGAAACTTAGGTCTCCCCGTACCGTCTCACAAACCAACAACAGTTATTACTTTCTAAGCAAAACACCTCACAAACATAGAGGCCATGCTTTTTTTTCTCGTTTTCTCTTCTTCAACTCCCCACGGTTGTACCCAGTAATAACACAGACCGTGGGTAGAGATGTTTGTCCCAGTGCTCCTCCTCAGATACATTTGGCTCCTGTAGTCCTGGTGAGGCAACAGCCAAAAGCAGTCGGAGGAGCTTCATATTATCTCTCTCTCTCTCTTGGGGGTGGGATCGTATGGTCTGTCGTATGACGATTTCCGCCGTACCATTCATCCCAACCTCCCCCCCCCCCCCCCCCCAAAGGCCTTCAGTCGACCTCGGGTCACCATATTACGCGCCGAGCAGACCAGGCGTTATCCACTTGGCTCAATTTGGTGTCCTCCCCCCAAAAGTCATTTTCTAATCGGAGACATAAGAAATCACAAGGTGACGGAGAAAAGTGCGTCTAACTAAGACACTTTTTGGCACCTTGCATGTCCAGTTTTCTCTCCGCTAATCATAGAGTCCTAGGCTGAGAGCATAGGAGTCAGTCACCTAAGAGACGGACGCCACTTTTAGGCTAGTAGGAGTGTCCCAACAAAAGTGACAACCAAGGTCTCTCCTTACCTCTCGGCCTAGCGGGCACAATCACAGGGAGTCGAAGGGCAAAAATGGCCTCGGATGCGCTCCGTCACTTTCCGCTCCTTACCTCTCAGGTTAGCGCGCACAGAGTGTCGGAGCGCAAAAATGCCACCAGAAGTGCTCCGTGACTTTCCGCTCCTTACCTCTCAGGTTAGCGCGCACAGCGTCGGAGGGCAAAAATAGCCTCCGATACGCTCCGTCACTTTCCTCTCCTTACTTCTCAGGTTAGCGCGCACAGAGTGTCGGAGCTCAAAAATGCCACCAGAAGCGCTCCGTAAATTTGCGATCCTTACCTCTCAGCTTAGGGCGCACAGAATGTCGGAGGGCAAAAATGGCCTCGGATGCGCTCCGTCACTTTCCGCTCCTTACCTCTCAGGTTAGCGCGCACGGAGTGTCGGAGTGCAAAAATGCCACCAGTAGCGCTCCGTAAATTTCCGCTCCTTATCTCTCAGGTTAGCGCGCACAGAGTGTCGGAGGGCAAAAATAGGCCCGGAGCCGCTCCGTCACTTCGTGCTCCTTACTTCTCAGGTTATCACGCACATAATGTCGGAGGGCAAAAATGGTCCCGGAGACGCTCCGTTACTTTTAGCTCCTTACTTCTCGGCCTATCACACAGTGTCGGAGGGCAAAAATGGTCCCGGAGACGCTCCGTCACTTTGCGCTCCTTACCTCTCGGCCTATCACGCACATAGTGTCGGAGGGCAAAAATGGTCATGGAGACGCTCCGTTACTTTTCGCTCCTTACTTCTCAGGTTACCGCGCACATAGTGTCGGAGGGCAAAAATGGTCCCGGAGACGCTACGTTACTTTTCGCTCCTTACCTCTCGGCCTATCACGCACATAGTGTCGGAGGGCAAAAATGGTCCCGGAGACGCTCCGTTACTTTTCGCTCCTTACCTCTCGGCCTATCACGCACATAGTGTCGGAGGGCAAAAATGGTCCCAGAGACGCTCCGTTACTTTGCGCTCCTTATCTCTCAGCCTATGGGACATTGAGGGTCGGAGCTGAAAAACATGGCAAAGGTGCTTGGCTAACCCTTGCTGCTGCTGCTGCACCCTCCTCCTCCTACTCCTTGCATGGAAGGTAAGGGGGAAACCACCTCAATTATCGACGCCAGTAGCGTCCGCAGCGAGTTTCCTTCTTACCTGAGAACATTATACGAGTCACAAGGGGAGGGAAATCACTTTTAACGCCTGGTTGCGTGTCTGATCAATAGTTCCTCTTATAGCAGAGGTAAGGGACGATATTTTGGGGGCGACATTCTCACCTAGAGCAATGAACCCACAACGGTGATGTGAGGAGGAGGTACGGAAAGGAGCGACTGAGGGAGGGACCCAACAGGAGGAGGATACAGGGAAATTTTCAGACGAAAAATTTCCAAGTTTTCCTCCGTTAACCAAGGGCTCTCTCTCTCTCCATACTTATGGTGGTGATCATCATCATCATTAGTGGACCTCTCCGAGGTGAGGAGGTACGTACGGGAGCGAGCGGCTGGCTGACATTTTTGCTCCCTCCCCGGGCGCGAATACATACCCACCACACACACACACACACACACACACACACACACACATACACACAGTCCTCACTGTCTCTCTCATCATAATCATCAGTTTCGAGTACCTGTGTCGTTGAAAATAGCTCTAGTGTCTTTTATATCTATTTGTCTAGGATATTGCCATCGATTGGCGTGACAAATCCCCTAACCTTTTTCGGGTTAAACCTTAGCGGATCGCAGTGAGGAATGTGCTCTGCCACTCATGGCACCCAGGCTGGTACGTAAGTCGTATGCAAACGGTTCGATACAGCACATCAGGCTTTGGTTGATCCGTATTAGGGATGGGATAGAGCAGCAAGCGTAGCTATCAAACTCTACCCAATTTCCCCTTGCATGGGCCCATTCAAGCTTCCGAGCAGCCGTCCCACTTGGGTGTGAAGAGCGTCCCCGGAAGATTGTCTGTCATCAGTGTAATCGTGGCCTTAACCCAATGCTAGCCGCACACATATCGCTGCTTCTCTAGCTGGGATGCTGCCTTAGAGGCTTTCAGGCATAACCCCACGGACGTAGCGTAACTCCAATGGCCGCTCGACCAAGAGCCCAACCATATGTCCGAAACTGTCGTTCCTCTCGCACTGAGCAGAGTTGCTATCGCAACGAGTGTCTATCCTAGAATTTGAACAGTAGGTGTAAAATTAACATGTCTCACGACGGTCTAAACCCAGCTCACGTTCCCTTTTAATGGGTGAACAATCCAACGCTTGGTGAATTCTGCTTCACAATGATAGGAAGAGCCGACATCAAAAGACCAAAAAGCGACGTCGCTAGGAACGCTTGGCCGCCACAAGCCAGTTATCCCTGTGGTAACTTTTGACACCTCTTGCTTAAAACTCTTTAAAAGTCAAAAGGATCGATAGGCCCTGCGTTCGCAGTCCGTACTAGTACTGAAAATCCGGATAAAGCCAGCATTTGCCCTTTTGCTCTACGCGAGGTTTCTGTCCACGCTGAGCTGGCCTTAGGACACCTGCGTTATCATTTGACAGATGTACCGCCCCAGTCAAACTCCCCACCTGATACTGTCCTCAGACCGGATCGCGGCAGGCGCGAACGTCCGGGTATATTTCATTCTTCCATTATCAACATCCTATTTTTCCCGTATTTAAGTATCTATCTTCGAAATGAAGATGAGAACAAGAGAGAAGAACCCTTCCGCCGCTTAGGTCTAGAAGGAGGAGGCTCTTCCGCCTGGGGAAAGCTCCGGTTCCGTCTCGCCGAGTAAGTAGAGAAACGATCAAAGTAGTGGTATTTCACTATCGGCCCTTTGTTATCACAGAAATGGCCTCCCACTTATGGTACACCTATGATGTCTCTACAATATCAGGCTAGAGTCAAGCTAAACAGGGTCTTCTTTCTCCGCTGTTTTTCGCAGGCCCGTTCCCCTGCCTGTGGCTTCGCTAGACAGTAGATAAGGGCAGTGGGAGTCTCGTTAATCCATTCATGCGCGTCACTAATTAGATGAGGCATTTGGCTATAGATTTTCTTCATAGATTCCCAATTAGTGATTGGGACGTGCAGGAAGATCTAACTACTTATCTAATTCTGTGCTTCTCTTTTGTGTGAAATCTACCCAACATGGGTGGTTGTCGGTAAGCGACCAAAACTACATGTGGATAGTGAAAGAAGTGTTTAGTTGAAGGAAGACTATATGGACACAAAGAGGAAGGTATAAGATCAGACTGCTGACAGCATAGGTAGAAGTTGAGAGGTGTCGGTAAGATGATTGTTTGTTATACCTTACAGACCGAAACACAGTGACCTCCCAGCACCGCTCAACCTTCCAGTGCGGCCTGTCAGACGGGAGCAATGGGTAACCCCGCCAAGGCGTCCACCGCCCGCCCGACAACCCGACCTCAGGAACTGGTACCTGCCCGGGAGCCACGAGAGAACAGCCTAATCCCGCACACCCTAAGCCAACAAAGGGGAGATGACCTTTAACCTGCCCGGTGGCCGACACCAGATGGACAAGGCAGGCCCGATTGCTACTATGTGCTCTTTGACCACATCCTGTAAAGGGAATGGGTCCAGGTTAGGGCTTTGACACTGCACACCTCAAGGTCCCGGTGTGTCAGCCCTAGCCCAATGAGAGCACTCGCGCTTTCTTGGCACCATGCACCACGACAATTTACTGTGGCAGATGTTATGTGCACGGTGCCCTTTCCGGTAAGATCCCGTACGCCCTGTAGGACTTCCGGGGTGCCGTAGTAGCTGCACTTGTGTTGGTGTGCAGCCAAAGGCGCGAAGTGGATTCCAGAGACCTGTATATCTATTACCCAGGCCTCTGTACCTTTGGAAGCCACGATGTCCGGCTTCCTAAAGGACCCCACAACTGGAATGCGCGGCTCGCAGAACACCTCGTAACCCCTCTGCCTCAATCGTCCGGCCTAATAGGCACTGATGTTATCGTGCCGTTTAACCCGCCCCCCATGGGTACGAGGGCACATCTGCGCGATGTGCCCAAGTGTCCCAGGTTTGTAACAGGTGTCACAGAGGCCGTTGATCTCGGGCCGGCCTCTGGACGCCCTGGCTGGGGTAGGTAGCGCGCCAATCCTGACTAAAACGGCTTTCACATAGTCAGAACCGGACAGCAAACGGTTCCCGCTATTAACCCATCTGCTAACCTGAGGCACGGCAGCAGATGGAGCGAGACCCGCTCCGTCAACGATACTGACCAGATTGGCCCTCCATGCGTGCAGTCGTTCGGGCTTATTACCCGCCTGCCGACCAGCAATGCATGCGGGTCCGGCCTAGCGCTGCAGCTTGCTCAACACTGCAGGCTCCCGGACAGCCGCATGAATCACCGGGTCGGTCGAGGTGAGTAATTTCTTGAACCGCGCCCGTTTATTTAGTCGGACGGTCGAGACAAAGTCTGGTATACCCAGCCCACCATCTCCAGCTGTCGAGTGAAAGTATGCACAGGGCACGGCGTAGTTACTCCCGCCGTTTACCCGCGCTTGGTTGAATTTCTTCACTTTGACATTCAGAGCACTGGGCAGAAATCACATTGCGTCAACATCCATTACGACCATCGCAATGCTTTGTTTTAATTAGACAGTCGGATTCCCCTTGTCCGTGCCAGTTCTGAGCTGATTGCTTGATGCCAGCCGAGGTGGGACTAAAGTGAACCCAAAAGGCAACTGTTATAGCCCGTCAACCCACCAAACTGGAAATGGTAGTAGTAGTAGGTCCACGGAACCAAGGCCCAGCCACCATCGTGAGAACACGACCACGCAGCCTGGAGCGCTCCACGGAAGGGTCATCAGAGATAAGCCGGTCCGAACTGGATTCAGAGTTGTCGCTGTAGCAGTAAATGCAGGTTGTTTATTATTATTATTATTATTATTATTGACAAGCCGTACATCACAAAATTCCACACCCCTTCGCCTTAGCCACCCAAAGACGCCGACACATTACTACTGCCTTGCTTGCCTGAGTCGACGACTACGACCCTGCCTGCACGCGTGCATGCATATCAATAATACCATGTTACAACATGCTACATCAACAGCAGCAGCACAGAAGAAGAAGCACCACCTTACAGGGGCAACACAGATGTGCCAACAAGGGGTGGCGGGTGAGGAAGAGGAGCTTTGCTATGATGATGCAGAGGACTTGACAACATCACGTCCAACACCATCACCACAACCTCTTTCACCTTGTCCAGTCCTGCGCCTGAAACCAGGCCCGCTTCCTGCACAGGCCCGACTGGCTCAACCCTCACAGCCAATCCCTGTCCCGAAGTTACGGATCTAACTTGCCGACTTCCCTTACCTACATTAATCTATCGTCCAGAGGCTTCTTACCTTGGAGACCAGATGCGGATATTGGTACGTGCTGGCCCGAGACTAGGCGCAGCCGACTTTATTGTGAGGAAAAGTCTGCTCTTCCTCAGTCACCTTCCCTCGCGTTTTCAAGGACTGACAGTGGAGCAAGGGACGCCGCAAGAACCGCGGCGCTCTACGGCTAACCGTTTTACAAGCACCCTTTCTTCCGGCGAATGGCTTCCAGGGTCACGGCGCCTTAAACAGAAAAGAAAACTCTTTCCCGGTCCACCGCCGGCGGACGCGAGCTGGTTCCCGTTACCGGGTTCCTGTACAGGTATGTCACGACTGCAGCCGCAACAAAATTATCAACGGCATTCCCAGGCACGCTGCTGCCATAAACTCCAACTCCCCTCCTCCTTCTACTAATCCTGCTAATGTTGTTGCTGCTGCTGATGATGATGCAAGAAGCAAGCATTCAGAGACAGACAGTCGTACAACGGACACAAGACGTAGAAGAAGTATCAAGAAGAAGAGGAGCAAAGCAGTCAGACCATGATACATCGAGAAGCTTTTTGATGCTGCCACAGTCACTTGTTTGGTGTCCGGGGCCAGTTTACGGAATTATAACCGTATTCCCTTTCGCCACTGAACCCATCTAGCAACTCCCGGTGGGCTATCAAGGAACTAATGTCAACAAAAAATGTTTCTCGTAATAACAGCAGCAGTATTATGATTATGATGATTACTGTTACTACTAAGGCCGCTGTCAACACGTCATTCCATGACAATTCGCAACCGCTCACCTTTGCGGGAAAAAGACGAAGAGGCCACGGCATCAGCAGCAGCAGCTCTGAGCTGTAAAGCTTCAAAAACTACTACTACCAACCAACCAACCAACCCCTCCACTTTCTCGCTTGTGGTCGTTGCCTCTAACGTGGGATCAGGCTTTCGCCTTGGGCTTAGGATCGACTAACACATGTCCAACTGATGTTCACATGGAACCCTTCTCCGCCTCGGCCTTCGAGGAGTCTCTCTCTCTCGATTATTTGCTACTACCACCAAGATCTGCACCAGTGGCGGCTCCAGGCCGGCCCACGCCGTACCCTTCAACGCACACCACCGCGACCCTCCTACTCACCGGGGCTTCGAGGCCCGACCACATGCGTGTCGGACCGTTAGTGCCCCGGCGGTCGAGTATCGGGAGAATGCTCGGGCGCTATACCATTTTAAGGGCTAGTTGTTTCGGCAGGTGAGTTGTTACACACTCCTTAGCGGATTCCAACTTCCATGGCCACCGTCCTGCTGTCTATAGCAACCAACACCTTTTGATGGGATCAAAAAAGGCATTCATTTAGGCCCCTTAACTCGTTTGGTTCACCCCACAGCGCCAGTTCTTCTTACCAAAAGTGGCTCACTTGGAACTCTGATTCTTTGCACATGCTTCAAGCAGTACGATTATGATTATCAAGCAAGCATGGCATCTCACCCATTTAAAGTTTGAGAATAGGTTGAGGGCGTTTCGTCCCCAAGGCCTCTAATCATTCGCTTTACCGGATGAAATTCATCTGGTGGCGAGCTCCTGCTATCCTGAGGGAAACTTCGGAGGGAACCAGCTACTAGATGGTTCGATTAGTCTTTCGCCCCTATGCCCAGTTCTAACGATCGATTTGCACGTCAGAACCGCTGCGGACCTCCACCAGAGTTTCCTCTGGCTTCATCCTGGCCAGGCATAGTTCACCATCTTTCGGGTCCCAACATGCCTGCTAATGGGACCTGCTGCTGACTCATGACGCCCAACAAAAGAATAAGCAGCAGCAACTCACGCAGCTGCCCCTATCTTCTCCATTACGCGCCTGGTCCATGATGCACAAGTCCTGGGCCTGCGCCCCCCTGAAGAACAGGTTTTCAACTAAGAAAGACCATCGCCTACCAAACCGGATCAGTCTCGACAGAGGCGGAGGAAAGGGACTCACCCCGCTTGTACACGACTAATGGTACGATTATTAATAATAACCCCGCTTACAGGGATGGTGGCAGCCGGTCGGGGATCGGTCTGGCCCAACGACTAAGGCTAAGAAGACTAAGACAAAGTCGTCGTCATCACCACCAAAGCCGCTAGGCCATCTCATCACTTTCATTTCGCCTTTAGGTTTAGTTAGCCCAATGACTTACACACATGTTGGACTCCTTGGCCCGTGTTTCAAGACGGTACGGGTAGAGTGCCGACCTGTTCACGCCGCGAGAGTCCTCCCCTCCGGGGGCTCATCTCATCGACCGTCGCAGGGATGCCAGCATTATAAACCCCTAGGTTTCACCCGACCGCCTTAATGCTCTTGGTTTGACTGACTTACTACGCCTGCAGAACAAGCAGAAGCAACAACCACCCTCAGAGCGGCGGTGGGCTACCAATCCACTGGGTCCTTAGACCTCTCCAACAACGGGTCGCGGCGACCTACTACGAGGCGAACTACGCCCGTCGGCAAAACACCGCTGGAAGGGACGCCCAACATTATTAGTAGGGTCGCACCGTGACATCCTCCAACGGCTGTCAACCGACGGCCTGAATCCCCTCACTTCGACCTTCGAGCCACCACCCGCTTTACTCGACGGTTTCACGTACTCTTGAACTCTCTCTTCAAAGTCTTTTTCAACTTTCCCTCACGGTACTGTTCGCTATCGGTCTCGTGATCATATTTAGCCTTAGATGGAGTTTACCACTTACTTTGGGCTGCAGTTACAAGCAACCCGACTCTACAGAGAGGCCCTTTCCGACCGCATCTTCAAATCCCTCGCGGGTATCCACCGTACGGGCTTACCTCCCCCATGGGATAGGCAAGAGCTCATGCGCTGGGCTTCTCCCGTTTCAGTCGCCCTTACTAAGGGAATCCCTGTTGGTTTCTTTTCCTCCGCTAATTAATAACCTTAAATTTGGCGGGTAATCTCTCCTGACACGAGGTCGACGGTTTGGAAACTACTACTACTACTACTATTTAGCTCATTGTATCATGGAGGAGAAGAATCACGATGATGCTACTGCCGGTATTGGTGGTGAGGATCATGATAATTAGTAGTAGTTGAGCATTTGCAAGACAGGAGGAGGACTCTAGGAAGGTGGGTACAATGACAATGCCAGCGCCCACCAACCAACCAACCAACCAGCCAAACTATCGACCCACTTATCCATCCGTTCAGCCATTATCAGAGCATTCATCGTCAGTATTAGTAGTAGTAACCAGAAAACAACGAGGAGAGAGATTTTACTCTTCGGCAAATCTTCTTCATAAAACCGTCTTCTGCTGGTACTACTACTGCAGCAGCAGCAGCATTCAGGCAAGAAGGCGTAATGGAAGAAACAATAGGATGCTGCTTTGATTTCTTCCGTCTCCTACTCCTGCTGCTTGCTTCATAAAGCAAAAGAGGCATCTACTTGGTATCACCATAAACAACCTAAGCAAGTCAAGGTACGTAAGTATCACTTACTGGGCCTACTAAAGACTACTAATACTGATCAGGAATTTGGGACACATTATCACCACAGTACAACGACATGGGAGCAGAGTCATCCTCTTATAGCAATATATGGTGGCATTATAGCAAGTTCTCGTTCATGTAATGATATGAACATGCTTCATTCTCTCTCTTCTCCCACTCGTATCATTAGTAGTAGTAGTCTTTTCACTCGGCCTTTCATTTCCGTTTACTTGCCTAGTGTTGTTGATTGGCTGATCAACTCATCATCACCACGTTAATGATAATACTAAAAGGCAGCACCAGCCTAATAGCACCCCTAAAACACAACAAAAGCCTCCTACTCCTCCTCCTCTAAGAGGCTAATGCTGGCTTAGGGATTCAGATGAGCTGGCCCCTCTTCAGTCCAGCATCGGTAACAACTGTCAGCCAAGAGCGAGCAACATGATAATACTAATAATTCGCTATAAACTTGAAAGCATGCAGTCAGTCAGTCAGTCAGTCAGGTTAGATGCATGGAAGGCACGAAGGAAGGAAGGACAACATAAGCAGATGGCGATGCATAACATCCCACCCGGTCACTTCCTCGTCCTGATGCTATTAGTAGTAGCCGTTTATGTCATCATCATTGCTCGATAATAATGTGGCTTCGGCTTTGGATTTGTCCCGATTACCTGCTGCTGCCACTGCTGCTTCTCCTTTGCTCCTACTGACCACATGATACTCGATCAGGACGGTGCACCCACCCACCCGAGCCAAAAGAAACCCTTGCTCAGTGGGTGTGTGCCCCTTCGAGGGGTCGATAAACCTAGTAGTAATCGGTCCTTCTTCTTCAAGAACAATCAATCAAAAGAAAGGAGGATGGTAATACTTAAGGGAACACCATTTGCAGAAAAACAACAACATGGACCCCAACAGTCACAACCTAGTAATCTGTTGTCAGTCATTATTGCTATTCTCCTTCCCCCTCATTCCTCCTGGCCTAGGAAGAGGCGGCGGCGACTCCCCAACGCGGACCTAAGGCTGACTGAATAAGCCAGCCAAAATGCCCGATGGATGTTATTCCGACTCTCGTGCAGGAGTGACGGTAGCATACAGCCACCGCCGCAATATGCATTCGACCAATCGATGTATCTGATAATCTTGCGATTCACATACAGACACGCAGTTCGCTGCGGTCTTCCTCGACCCACGAGCCGAGTGATCCCCCGTTAAGAGGTGTCTTTCATTAGAGTACATTATTCTTCCCGTACCGAGAAGACGTAATAAATGCAAAGGTTTAGTAAAGTCAACCCGATGTAATTGAGGTCTCCATTATCATAATTCGTAGTAGTAGTAGCACTTCTCGTCAAGAGTAGTGATCATCAGTCTACTACTACTGTGAAACAGACGTTCATGACCAACATGCCGCAATGGCATAGCCATGAAGTCCTGACGCCACCAAAGCCGCCGCCTGGGAGGAGCCTCAAAGGACCAGGCGGTCGGTCGGTATGTCGGTTCAATACTGAGTTCGTCGTCATTGGCATTGTCGACTCGTCATCATTTGCAGTTTACCTACTTAGTACTACCAATTCAGACCAAACTATATTGCACTTTGTATAGGATGGGCATGTGTTGAAGTGGTAATGATAATAGGCTGCTTCCTAGTGTGTGTGTGTGTATATATATATATATATATATATATATATATATATATATATATATATATATATATATATATAAAATACTACTCCTGATATTCATAATGACTGACTACTACCAAGACGACGATAACAACTCTTGGGGGCCGGGAACCTCTGGACATCATCATCAGCAGTCTACTAGTAATAATAGTAGTACTACTTCACAAATGGCATAGTTTGAGTTTCCCAAGGCCTCCCTCTCTCTCTCTCTCTCTCTCTCTCTCTCTCTTCCACAATTTGGACTTGCTGCTGCAAGCTTCGTTAATGATCCTTCCACAGGTTCACCTACGGAAACCTTGTTAAGACTCTTACTTCCTCTAAATGATCAAGTTTGGATATCCTTCCGTCAGCTCCAGAGTTTGAGAAGAACCCCAGCAACGAGATCAGGAGGACTTAGTAATGCTCCCTCACTCGAGTGGCATCCTACTAGTACAACAAACAAGAGCGCCAGTCCGAAGTCCTCACTAAATCATTCAATCGGTAGTAGCGACGGGCGGTGTGTACAAAGGGCAGGGACGTAATCAACGCAAGCTGATGACTTGCGCTTACTGGGAATTCCTCGTTTATGGGAAACATTTGCAAGTCCCAATCCCAATCAAGAAGAGGTTTGAACGGATAACCCACTCCTTTCGGAGGGGGAAAGCACGTTGAACCCTTCAGTGTAGCGCGCGTGCGGCCCAGAACATCTAAGGGCATCACATACCTGTTATTGCTCAATCTCCTGCGGCTAGAATTGCCGCTTATCCCTCTAAGTAGTAGTTGCGAGCCGACACCCACAACCAATCTTCTTGGCTGATCAGGGTCCCTCGACTAGTTAGTAGGTGCGAGTCTCGTTCGTTATCGGAATTAACCAGACAAATCGCTCCACCAACTAAGAACGGCCATGCACCACCACCCACCGAATCGAGAAAGAGCTCTCAGTCTGTCAATCCTTCCGGTGTCTGGGCCTGGCGAGTTTCCCCATGTTGAGTCGAATTAAGCCGCAGGCTCCACTCCTGGTGGTGCCCTTCCGTCAATTCCTTTATGTTTCAGCTTTGCAACCATACTTCCCCCGGAACCCAAAGACTTTAGTTTCCCGGAAGCTGCCCGCCGGGTCATGGAAATAACTTGAGCGGATCGCTGGTTAGCATCGTTTACGGTTAGAACTAGGGCGGTATCTGATTGCCTTCGACCCTCTAACTTTCGTTCTTGATTAATGAAAACATCCTTGGCAAATGCTTTCGCAGTAGTTCGTCTTGCGACGGTCCAAGAATTTCACCTCTAGCGTCGCAATACGAATGCCCCCGCCAGTCCATATTAGTCATTACCTCTGATTCAATAAACCAACAAAGTAGAACTGAGGTCCTATTGCATTATTCCATGCATAGACATTCAGGCCATTCAACAAGCCTGCTCTGAGCACTCTAATTTTGTCAAAGTAAACATGCCAGCCACTCGGGACACTCGATGAAGAGCAACCCGTGCAAGCCAGCGGTATTGCTGCTGTTCGGAGCCTGACAGTCACCGCCTGGTGGCTACTACTAATTCTAACCAACCAACCGTCAGTCCGTTAGCGAGATTAAACTACGAGCTTTTTAACCGCAACAACTTTAATATACGCTATTGGAGCTGGAATTATCGCGGCTGCTGGCACCAGACTTGCCCTCCAATGGGTCCTCGTTAAATGATTTAAAGTACTCATTCCGACTGCGAGGCCTCGGATGAGTCTCGCATCGTTATTTTTCGTCACTACCTCCCCATGCCAGGAGTGGGTAATTTGCGTGCCTGCTGCCTTCCTTGGATGTGGTAGCAGTTTCTCAGGCTCCCTCTCCGGAATCGAACCCTGATTCCCCGTTATAGCCATTGTAGGCGTGTAACCTACAATCGACAGCTGATAAGGCAGATACTTGAAGGATTCAGCGCCAAGTGCGTAGACTTTGCGCTCAGCAAAAAGTTATTCAGAGTCACCACATTTTGGCTGACGGACCGAGGCCCGACTGGTTTCAAACTAATAAAAGCGCCCTTTCCTTGCGGTCAGAGACGTGATGCATGTATCAGCTTTAGAATTACCACAGTTATCCAAGTAAGTAGGTTTAAAGATCCAATGGATCATAGCTGATTTAATGAGCCATTCGCGGTTTTGCCTTAAGTCTGCTTGTACTTACACATGCATGGCCTAATCTTTGAAACAAGCATACGACTACTGGCAGGATCAACCAGGTAGTTATTATTACTTACTACGTTTCCTTGAAACACAGTAATAGGTAGGTATTATAATGTTCTAGTAGTAGTGCTCCTCCACCTACCAAGGTAATACTACTACCTGCATTGGTACAAAAACTTTTGGACAATCAACTTGGATGTCCAACAACAACAACAGCAGAAGCAGCATCCCTGCTAATCCTGCTGCTGCTTTGCCCTGCTTCAACTCTCCATGCACGGACAGTGAAATGCATGGCTTGTAAACTGAATGGTGCCCCTTCAGCAGTATTATCATCACATCCCTGCTGCAATTCAGATCTTCATGTATGGTCCGTGTTACATAGGTAGGTATCATAATGTTGTAGTAGTAATAGTAGTAGTACTCCTCCACCTACCAAGAGGTATTACTACTACGGCATTCGTACAAAAACTTTTGGACAATCAACTTGGATGTCCAACAACAGCATCCCTGCTAATGCTGCTGCTGCCTTGCTGTGCTTCAACTCTCCATGCACGGACAGTGAAATGCATGGCTTGTAAACTGTAAGCAGTATTATCATCACATCCCTGCTGCCGCTCCTCCAGCAGTATTATCATCACATCTCAACTTGTTGTTAGCTTAGGATCGACTAACCCATGTCCAACTGATGTTCACATGGAACCCTTCTCCGCCTCCTCGGCCTTCGAGGAGAGTCTCTCGATTGTTTGCTACTACCACCAAGATCTGCACCAGTGGCAGCTCTAGGCCGGCCCACGCCGTACCCTTCAACGCACACCACCGCGACCCTCCTACTCACCGTAGGGGCTTCGAGGCCCGACCACATACGTGTCGGACCGTTAGTGCCCCGGCGGTCGAGTATCGGGAGAATGCTCGGGCGCCATACCATTTTAAGGGCTGCTAGTTGTTTCGGCAGGCGAGTTGTTACACACTCCTTAGCGGATTCCAACTTCCATGGCCACCGTCCTGCTGTCTATAGCAACCAACACCTTTTGATGGGATCAAAACAGGCATTCATTTAGGCCCCTTAACTCGAGGTTTTGGTCCGTGTTCTGCTAACTAATCATAATAATGATAAACATTTGGCCGGCGGCGGCTGCTGCTGCTCCGGTGTAAGACGCTAGAGGATATGATGCAAAACACCAAACCTCTCACGGCGTAAGTACACCCACAACTACAGCACTACGCCGCACTCACAACAATGCATGCATGCATGCCATCAGATCCTTTAGTGTTCTCACTGAAGAGGAGTCGGAGAAGGAGGAAGTTGCATTGAAGGAGGCTGCTGCAGAATGGGGGCAGATCACTGTTACTACGATTCGAACGCGCAAGGCCAAGCCATCGATATGATACTTGCCGAGGCGCCTAGGTAGAAACTCTGCTCACTCATCGCCCGTACTTCCAGAACACAACAACCTTCTTAAAGCAAACGACCGACCGACCAACCAAGCAACTAAATTCACCTCGCCTGAGACATTCTTATTTCTCTTTCTGTCCATCATCAACTTCGATGCCTCTATGGTAACAGAATTCAACTTTACTTACATTGCTTCTGCACACACACGTGCCAAGCAACGCCCTTTAACATTATTCTTGGAGAACAACAAACATTTCATTTGCTGCTCCATCAGAAGACTCCTTTCTGTTACGGTTGTCGCTCAAGAGACAGGCATTTGCTCTTGCCGCAACGAAGGAGTCACAAACCAGCAGTGTCAGGATGAGAGAGGAAAAAATATAAGGTTTTCCTTTCTTTAGCACAAGACTAATAAAGCGGTACGTCTTCGAAAAGACACACCAACTATATCATTTCTTCTCATTGATGAGGAGTAGGAGGACGTTGCATTGAAGGAGGCTCCTGTGGTTTTGGGACAGATCACTGTTACTACGACTCGAACGCGCAAGGCCAAACCATCGATATGATACTTGCCGAGGCGCCGAGGTAGAAACTCAGCTCACCCCCTGTACTTTCACAAAAAAAAAAAAACCTTAAGCAAACGACCGACCAACCAACCTCACCTCAAACATATGAGACATTCTTATCTCTCTTTCTGTCCATCATCAACTTCGATGCCTCTATGGTAACAGAATTCAACTTTACTTACATTGCTTCTGCACACACACGTGCCAAGCAACGCCCTTTAACATTATTCTTGGAGAACAACAAACATTTCATTTGCTGCTCCATCAGAAGACTCGTTACGGTTGTCGCTCAAGAGACAGGCATTTGCTCTTGCCGCAACGAAGGAGTCACAAACCAGCAGTGTCAGGATGAGAGAGGAAAAAATATAAGGTTTTCCTTTCTTTAGCACAAGACTAATAAAGCGGTACGTCTTCGAAAAGACATACCAACTATATCATTTCTTCTCATTGATGAGGAGTAGGAGGACGTTGCATTGAAGGAGGCTCCTGTGGTTTTGGGACAGATCACTGTTACTACGACTCGAACGCGCAAGGCCAAGCCATCGATATGATACTTGCCGAGGCGCCGAGGTAGAAACTCAGCTCACCCCCTGTACTTTCACAAAAAAAAAAAAACCTTAAGCAAACGACCGACCAACCAACCTCACCTCAAACATATGAGACATTCTTATCTCTCTTTCTGTCCATCATCAACTTCGATGCCTCTATGGTAACAGAATTCAACTTTACTTACATTGCTTCTGCACACACACGTGCCAAGCAACGCCCTTTAACATTATTCTTGGAGAACAACAAACATTTCATTGCTGCTCCATCAGAAGACTCCTTTCTGTTACGGTTGTCGCTCAAGAGACAGGCCTTTGCTCCTGCCGCAACGAAGGAGTCACAAAGCAGCCGTGTCAGGATGAGAGAGGAAAAGATACAAGGTTTTCCTTTCTTTAGCACAAGACTAATAAGAACGTTTCCAGATAGATCAAGAACAAAGAGCCGCGACTTGAAGGCGACGGAGGAAGGCAGGCCGCGCTCACACCAGGAAGACACCTACGAAAAGTACTTATTACTTCCACGGTGGGGCGTCGTCTCCCCCGTGCCGCAGCATATGCCGTGACGGTTCCATAAAATGGAGAAGGATGATGATGTCCTCTTCAAAAATTAGACACACCAAGGATATCATTAGACATGTTCTAATGGCATCCAAGAAGGCTTCTACTGCTACGGTTGCTTCCTCGGCGGCATTGGGGGTAGAACACTAATACTACGATTCGCACGCGCACGGCCAAGCGACATGGTATAGCATGTACCTGCCCAGGCGCCGAAGTAGAAACTTAAGTCTCCCCGTACTGTCTCACAAACCAACAACAGTTATTACCTTCTTTTAAGCAAAACACCTCACAAACATAGAGGCCATGCTTTTTTTTCTCGTTTTCTCTTCTTCAACTCCCCACGGTTGTACCCAGTAATAACACAGACCGTGGGTAGAGATGTTTGTCCCAGTGCTCCTCCTCAGATACATTTGGCTCCTGTAGTCCTGGTGAGGCAACAGCCAAAAGCAGTCGGAGGAGCTTCATATTATATCTCTCTCTCTCTCTCTCTCTCTCTCTCTCTCTCTCTCTCTCTCTCTCTCTCTCTCGTGGGGGGAGGGGGGTGTATGCATGACGGGTTCCGCCGTACCACCCATCCCCCCCCCCCCCCCCCCACCCAGGCCTTCAGTCGACCTCGGGTCCCCATAGTACGCGCCGAACAGACCAGGTGTTATCCACTTGGCTCAATTTGGTGTCCTCCGCACAAAAAAGGGTCATTTTCTAATCGGAGACATAAGAAATCACAAGGCGACGGAGAAAAGTGCGTCTAACTAAGACACTTTTTGGCACCTTGCATGTCCAGTTTTGCTCTCCGCTAATCATAGACTAGGCTGAGCGCATAGGAGTCAGTCACCTAAGAGACGGACACCACTTTTAGGCTAGTAGGAGTGTCCCAACAAAAGTGACAACCAAGGTCTCTCCTTACCTTTCAGGCTAGCGGGCACAATCACGGGGAGTCGGAGGGCAAAAATGGCCTCGGATGCGCACCGTCACTTTCCGCTCCTTACATCTCAGAATAGAGCGCACAGAGTGTCGGAGCGCAAAAATGCCACCAGAAGCGCTCCGTAAATTTGCGCTCCTTACCTCTCAGGTTAGCGCGGACAGTGTCGGAGGGCAAAAATGGCCTCGGATGCGGTCCATCACTTCGCGCTCCTTACCTCTCAGGTTAGCGCGCACTGTCGGAGCGCAAAAATGCCACCAGAAGCGCTCCGTAAATTTGCGCTCCTTACCTCTCAGGTTAAAGCGCACAGAGTGTGAAAGGGCAAAAATGGCCTTGGATGTGCTCCGTCACCTTCCGCTCCCTACCTCTCAGGTTAGCGCGCACAGAGTGACGGAGGGCAAAAATGGGCACGGAGCCGCTCCGTCAACTTTCCGCTCCTTACTTCTCAAGTTAGGACGCACAGAGTGTCGTAGGGCAAAAATGGCCTTGGATGCGCTCCGTCACTTTCCGCTCCTTACCTCCCAGGTTAGCGCGCACAGTATCGGAGCGCAAAAATGCCACCAGAAGCGCTCCGTAAATTTGCGCTCCTTATCTCTCAGGTTAGCGCGCACAGAGTGTCGGAGGGCAAAAATGGTCCCGGAGACGCTCCGTTAGTTATCGCTCCTTACTTCTCAGGTTAGCGCGCACAGAGTCTCGGAGGGCAAAAATGGTCCCGGAGACGCTCCGTTACTTTTCGCCCCTTACCTTTCGGCCTATCATGCACATTGTGTCGGAGGGTAAAAATGGTCCCGGAGACGCTCCGTCACTTTGCTCTCCTTGTCTCTCAGCCTATGGGACATTGAGGGTCGGAGCTGAAAAACATGGCAAAGGTGCTCAGCTAACACTTGCTGCTGCTGCTGCACCCTCCTCCTTGCATGGAAGGTAAGGGGGAAACATCACCTCACAATTATCGACGCCAGTAGCGTCCGCAGCGAGTTTCCTTCTTACCTGAGAACATTATACGAGTCACAAGGGGAGGGAAACCACTTTTAATGCCTGGTGGCGTGTCTGATCAATAGTTCCTCTTATAGCAGAGGTAAGGGACGATATTTTGGGGGCGACATTCTCACCTAGAGCAATGAACCCACATCTGTGATGTGAGGAGGAGGTACGGAAAGGAGCGACTGAGGGAGGGATCCAACAGGAGGAGGATACAAGGAAATTTCCAGACGAAAAATTTCTAAGTTTTTCCTCCGTTAACCAAGGGCTCTCTCTCTCTCCATACGTATGGTGGTGAACATCATCATCATTAGTGGACCTCTCTGAGGTGAGGAGGTACGTACGGGAGCGAGCGGCTGGCTGACATTTTTGCTCCCTCCCCGAGCGCGCATACATACCCACCACACACACACACACACACACACACACACACACACAGTCCTCACTGTCTCTCATCATCATCAGTTCAGAGTACCTGCCTGTGGTTGAAAATAGCTCTAGTGTGTTTTATATCTATGTAGGATATTGCTATCGATTGGCGTGACAAATCCCCTAACCTTTTTCCGGGTTAAACCTTAGTGGATCGCAGTGAGGAGACTGCTCTACCACTCACGGCACCCAGGCTGATACGCAAGTCGTATGCAAACGGTTCGCTACAGCACATCAGGTTTTGGTGGATCCGTATTTGGGATGGGATAGAGTAGCAACTGTAGCTCTCAACTCTACCCAATTTCCTCCCTCTGCTGCTGCTGCGGCATTGATGTAGAACACTAAGACCTACGATTCGCACGCGCACGGTCAAGCTTAGGTCTAATCATCACCGTCTAATCATCATCATAATTGGCTGGGGCGGGTGCCACCACAACATTCCGCACCTTTTTAAAACGAGAAAATCCCATCTTGTGGAATTCTCAGGAAATGTGCTGCATTGAAGGCGACCGACGGGGGAAGGCAGGCAACACTCACAATAGGAAAAATCCATAAACGGTGAGGCTTCGTCTCCTCCGTGCCGCAGTGGGGGCCATGACGGTTCCATATGTTAAGAATGTCTTCGAAAAGACAGACCAAGGATATCATTAGACTGGGTCTAATGGAATTGAAGGATACTACTGATGCAGCTGCCGCTGACGTTGTTGCTGCGGCGGCGGCATTGGGGTCGAACACTAATACTACGATTCGCACGCGCATGGCCGAGCGACAGGATGCATGTACTTGCAGAGGCGCCGAGGTAGAAACTTAGACGACGGTACAGGGAGACCTAACAAACCAACAGCAAAAAGGAGAACCAAGCGCCTACGACCAAGGAACTCCACAGGCATTCGTACAAGTATAAGACTCTTATGGTTTTCGTGCCTAACCAAACCTAACCGCCCCAGGCGCATACCAAAAACAAACCGAGCCAGCCAGCCACCTCCTCCTCCTCCTCACTCTCGCTTTCGATGACGCGCTGCCGACCATACCTTACTCACACGGTGATGGTGGTGAACATCAGTGAACCATTATCGATCGACAAGTAAATGTCGACGGCATGTACATTTACTTACGTTTTATGTATGTCATCGACTTGTACATTCACTTACGTTTTATCTATGTCATCGACTTGTACAAGTCGATGGGTAATAAATAAAAGGCAAATGTACGATTTGCTGACAAAAATAAAACGTAATTAAATGTATAAGTTGATGGCATATAAATGAAACGTAAGTAAATGTACAAGTCGAAGGGTTATAAATGAAACGTAAGTAAATGTACAAGTAAATTGTACATTTACTTACGTTTCATTTATAAGTCGATGGCATATATATAAAACGTAAGTATATGTACAAGTCGATGGCATACATATAAAACATAAGTAATTCTACAAGTCGATATATATAGAGTAACGCATCCCAACACCCTAAACCCTAAAAAATTCATAACGTGTTTGCAGAAAATGGTAAACTTTTTAGGGGTAGCAATGACTAATTTTTACCATTTTCTGTGATTATCATTTGAAGCTTAACGTAACCTAACCCGTCGATGAATTATAATTAAAGTATATGTACAAGTCGATGGCATATAAATAAAACGTAAGTAAATGTACAAGTCGATATGTATAGAGTAAAGTATCCTAACTTCTTAAAACCCTAAAAAATTCATAGTGTTTGTTACGCCAAAAGAAGTTTACTGTTTTCTACAATGACTAATTTTTCCCATTTTCTGTGATCATTTCAAGCCTAACGTAACCTAACCCGCTAATAGAATATAATTATATGAAAGTAAATGTACAAGTCGATGGCATATAAATATAACGTAAGTAAATGTACAAATCGATGTCATAGGAATAAAACGTAAGTAAATGTACGAGTCGCTGGCATAGAAATAAAATCTGAGTAGATTTATAATTCGACGGCATATAGATAAGTAAATGTATAAGTCTATGGCTTACACATAAAATGTATGTAAATATAAATTTTGTTGCCATATACATAAAACATAAGTAAATGTACAAGTCGATATATATATAGAGAGTAACGTATCCCAACTTCTTAAACGCTAAAAAATTCATAACGTGTTTGTTACCCCTAACAAGTTTCCCGTTTTCTGCAATGACTAATTTCTACCATTTTCTGTGATTATCATTTCAAGCCTAACGTAACCTAACCTGTCGATGGCATACAAATACAACGTAAATAAATGTATAAGTCGATGACATAAATAAAACGTAATGTTCGAGTCGCTGGCAAATAAATAAAACGTAAGTAATTGTGTAAGTCGATGGCATATAAATAAAACGTAAGTATATATACAAGTCGATGGCATATATATAAGTAATTGTAAAAGTTGATATATGCAGAGTAACGTATCCCAACTTCTTACACCCAAAAAATCCAACATGCGTTTGTAGAAAATGGTAAAATTTTTATGGGTAACAAAGTCCAATTTTTACCATTTTCTGTGTTTATCATTTCAAGCTTAACGTAACCTAAAATGTGGTTGGCATATAAATGAAATGTAAGTAGGGTTGAGGGTCAAGTCAATTGGGAGGTGAGTTTGAATGGAGAAAAACTGGAGGATGTGAAGTGTTTTAGATATCTGGGAGTGGATCTGGCAGCGGATGGAACCATGGAAGCGGAAGTGGATCATAGGGTGGGGGAGGGGGCGAAAATTCTGGGAGCCTTGAAGAATGTGTGGAAGTCGAGAACATTATCTCGGAAAGCAAAAATGGGTATGTTTGAAGGAATAGTGGTTCCAACAATGTTGTATGGTTGCGAGGCGTGGGCTATGGATAGAGATGTGCGCAGGAGGATGGATGTGCTGGAAATGAGATGTTTGAGGACAATGTGTGGTGTGAGGTGGTTTGATCGAGTAAGTAACGTAAGGGTAAGAGAGATGTGTGGAAATTAAAAGAGCGTGGTTGAGAGAGCAGAAGAGGGTGTTTTGAAATGGTTTGGGCACATGGAGAGAATGAGTGAGGAAAGATTGACCAAGAGGATATATGTGTCGGAGGTGGAGGGAACGAGGAGAAGAGGGAGACCAAATTGGAGGTGGAAAGATGGAGTGAAAAAGATTTTGTGTGATCGGGGCCTGAACATGCAGGAGGGTGAAAGGAGGGCAAGGAATAGAGTGAATTGGAGCGATGTGGTATACAGGGGTTGAGGTGCTGTCAGTGGATTGAATCAAGGCATGTGAAGCGTCTGGGGTAAACCATGGAAAGCTGTGTAGGTATGTATATTTGCGTGTGGACGTATGTATATACATGTGTATGGGGGTGGGTTGGGCCATTTCTTTCGTCTGTTTCCTTGCGCTACCTCGCAAACGCGGGAGACAGCGACAAAGCAAAAAAAAAAAAAAATATACAAATATAAAAAAATAAAATGTACAAGTCGATGGCATATAGATAAAACGTAAATATACAAATCGATGGCATATACCTAAAACGTAAGTAAATGTACAAGTCGATATATATAGAGTAACGCATCGCAACTTCTTAAACCCTAAAAAATTCATAACGTGTTTGTTACCCCTAAAAAGCTTACCGATTTCTACAATAACTACTTTTTACCATTTTTTGTGATCATTTCAAGCCTAACGTAACCTAACCCGTCGATGGCATATAAATAAAAGAAAAGTATATGTACAAGTCGATGGCATATAAGCAAAACATATGTAAATTTAAAAGTCGATGTCATATGAATAAAACGTAAGTAAATGTACGAGTCGCTGGCAAATAAACAAAACGTAAATAAATATACAAGTCGATGGCATATACCTAAAATGTAGTAAATGTACAAGTCGATATATATATATAGAGTAACGTATACCAACTTCTTAAACCCCCCAAAATTCCTAATATGTGTTTGTTACCCCTAAAAAGTTTACCATTTTTTACAATGACTAATTCTTACCATTTTCTGTGATTATCATCTGAAGCCTAACGTAATCTAACCTGTCGAAAGCGTATAGATAAATTCTAAGTAAATGTACAAGTCGATGGCATATAGATAAAACCTAAGTAAATATACAAATCGATGGCATATAAATCAAACGTAAGTAAATGTACGAGTTTACTGTGATTATTATTTGAAGCCTAACGTAATGTAACCTTTCGATGGCATATAAATAAAACGAAAGTAAAATTACGATTCGATGTCAATATAGATACAACGTAAGTAAATGTACAATTTTATGTAAATGTACATGTCTATGGCATAT
This sequence comes from Panulirus ornatus, assembly GCF_036320965.1. NCBI lineage: Eukaryota > Metazoa > Arthropoda > Malacostraca > Decapoda > Palinuridae > Panulirus > Panulirus ornatus. The sequence goes on from NC_092286.1 coordinate 118,290, forward strand.
TAATAAAAGGTAAGTATATGTAAAAGTCGATACATATAAAGTAACGTATCCCAACTTCTTAAACCCTAAAAAATTCATAACGTGTTTCTTACCCCCAAAAAGTTCACCATTTTCTACAATGAATAATTTCTACCATTTTCTGCGATTATCATTTCAAGCCTATTGTAACCTTACCTGTCGATGGTATACAATTAAAATGTAATATACGAGTCGCTGGAATATAATTAAACGAAAGTAAATGTACAAGTCGATACATATATAGAGAATAACGTATTCCAACTTCTTAAACCACAAAAAATTCATAACGTGTTTCTTACGCCAAGAAAATCTACCATGACTAATTCTTACCATTTTCTGTGATTATCATTTCAAGCCTAACGTAACCTAACCCGACAATGGAATATAATTAAAGTAAATGTACAAGTCGATGGCATATAAATAAAACGAAAGTGAGTGTACAAATCGATGTCATATGAAAAAAACGTAAGTACGAGCCGCTGGCATATATATAAAACGTAAGTAAATGTTTAAGTCGATGGCATATAAATAAAACTTAAGTAGATGTACAAGTCGATGACATATATAAAACATAAGTAAATGTAAAAGTCGTTGGCATATAAATAAAACGTAAGTAAATGTACAAGTCGATATATATAGAGTAACGTATCCCAACTTCTTAAAACCTAAAAAATTAATAAAGTGTTTGTTACCCCTAAAAAGTTTACCATTTTCTACAATGACTACTTTTTACCATTTTCTGTGATTATCATTTCAAGCCTAACGTAACCTAACCTATCGATGGCATATAAATAAATTGTAAGTAGATGTACAAGTCGGTGGCATGTAAATAAAACAAATATGCAAGTCGATAGCATATATATAAAACAAGTTAATGTACAAGTCGATGGCATGTAAATAAAACAAATATGCAAATCGATAGCATATATGTAAAACAAGTAAATGTACAAGTCGATGGCATATAAATAAGATATAAGTAAATGTACTAGTCGATGGCATATAAATAAAACGTACGTAAATATGCAAGTCGATAGCATATAAATAAAACGTACGTAAATATGCAAGTCGATAGCATATATATAAAACCTAAGTAAATTTACAAGTCCATGGCATATAAGTAAATGTCTAAGTCGATGGCATATAAATAAAATGTAAGTAAATGTACAAGTCGTTGGCTTATGAATATAACGTAAGTAACTGTACAAGTCAATGGCATAAAAAAAATAAATGTAAGTAAATGTACAAGTCGATGGCATATAAATCAAACGTAAGTAGATCTACGAGTCGGTGGCATGTAAAGAAAACGTAAGTAAATGTTCAAGTCGATATATGTAGAGTAACGTATCCCAATTTCTTAAACCCTAAAAAATTCATAACGTGTTTGTTACCCCTAAATAGTTTACCATTTTCTACAATGACTAATTTTTACCATTTTCTGTGTATCATTTCAAGCCTAACGTAACCTAACCTGTCGATAGCAAATAAATAAAATATAAGTAAATGTACGAGTCGCTGGCATATAAATAAAAGGTAGGTATATGTATAAAGCGATGGCATATAGAAACGCAAGTAAATGTATAATTCGATGGCATAAATATAATACCTAAGTAAATGTACAAGTCGATATATACAGAGTAACGTATCCCAACTTCTTAAACCCTAAAAAATTCATAAAGTGTTTGTTACCCCTAAAAGTTGACCATTTTCTACAACTACTAATTTTTACCATTTTCTGTGATCATTTCAAGCCTAACGTAACCTAAGCTGTCGATGGCATATAAATAAAACAAATGTACAAATCGATGGCATATAGATAAAACGAAATTAAATATATAAGTCGATGGCATATAAATAAAACGTAAGTAAATGTACAAGTAGATGGCATAAAAAGGCTCAGTCATACGTCGATATGATGTATGTTCTGACGAGGGCTGGGATGCCCTTCCGCGACATGGCCCGCTCGATAGTGCTATGGTTAACACTATCGAATGCTTTGGCCATGTCGAGGAATGCCAAGTGCACACCGTGGGCGTGTGCCCGCGCACGACCGACGATCGCATCCAAGATCGTGAGGTTCTCAAGGCATCCGTCTACTGGGACGAATGCCTTTTGAGCTTCATCTATCTGGACGAGGCTCGAGATGCGGCTGCTCAAGATTTTGTGGAGCGGGCGGACTACGGCACAGGAGATGGCGATAGGCCTGCGGTCCTTGCGTTCGGTTGGGTTGGGTACCTTAGGTATCAGCACCGTTCTGTTTGCCTTCAGTGGCTCTGGTAACGCAGTCGTAGCTATCCAGAGGTTGAACATTTTGGCCAGAACCCTCGGAGGAATGGACTTCAGCAATCGAGTCGACATTCCATCAGGTCCAGATGTTCTGGTGGCTTTGAGGTGGTGTGCTACCTCGTCTACAGTTATAATCTCCGCTAGTTGTTCACGTACTGGGTCATAATCGGTGATGGCACGTCCATCCGGCTCAGATGGTCGAGAAAAGAGATCCCCCAAAAGGGATTGAGGCGTTCCGGCCCAACCGAAGTTGGCGGTACCTCCCAATCGCCTTTGAGAACTTGTCCAGCGGCCAAAGATCTATTCTCACGATGGAGTCTCTGTACTTTGCGGTATTGCTCTCTTCTAAGCCGGTTTCCACGCAAAGGAGCCTCTTCCGCACGGCGTACGCGGCCAGAGTACGCGTACTGCCTTGAACCACCACCACCACGATTCGGGCGGTCTTTGGGCAAGCTAAGGAGCTTAGCATTTGTGATGCGTGCTCTGCAACTGCCCTGGTTGCGGCGAGGCTGTCAACCTGACGCAGATGGTCGTTGACTCCATTTAGGACGTCCTCGCCCTACGATAGACTTGTGGGGACGAGTAATAATACGTCGAAATAAGCGACAGTCTCCGCCACAAAAGTAGCAATTGATTGGGGTTGGGGGACCCGCGGAGCAGCTGGAACAGTTAAAACCGTAGGAGTATTCTCACCACTGGGTTCCACCCACACGTACATCCCTGTACGTGGTACTTCCTCCGGGGTGCCACTCCGTGTTGCTTCCTATTGTGGCTGGGACACTCCTCTAAATCGGCGCACCATCCAACACCTCGCTCTCACCAGTTTCCTGGAGGAGGTTTGAGTTCAAGGTCAGTTCCTGAACCCTGGTCTTATACGACGCTTTGCGTAGGAGACCTTTGATCACTTCGACCGTCCTAGAAGGGATAATCTCCTGCAACCGCTGGTTCAAGCCCTGCCCGGCAACTAGCGAGGGACCAGCTGCCATCCCAGCCTCATCCCTGGCAAGGATCTCAATCTCCTCGTCAGACCACAGAGCCTTGGATAGAACGTGCCTGGTAGCCAGCTCCTGGTGAAAGGAGCTGGAATGAGCCTGCCTTTCGTGGACCCTACGGCCCCGAAATCTGGCGAAGGTCTTCCCACAATGTGGGCAAGAGGGTGAACGGTCGTCGACCGTTCCCTCATGGCTGTTGCTGGTACCCGACATACCAACAGAGGCTGGTACGCTATTCCTAAGGAATGGGATACGCGTGACGGGTACCACGAGGCGAAAACCCGTGACAAGGGTAGACGCTTCGGCTTTGGTCGCACAGTGCTGTCGCCCGAAACAAGCAGAGGACTGCAGTCAGACGATGGACACTGCCGCTGTGCTTCAGACCTGGGGATTTCCCCAGAGTATATATGTGTCAGTGGTGGAGGAAACGAGTAGAAGTGGGAGACCAAATTGGAGGTGGAAAGATGGAGTGAAAAAGATTTTGAGTGATCGGGGTCTGAACATGCAGGAGGGCGAAAGGCGTGCAAGGAATATAGTGAATTGGAACGATGTGGTATACCGGGGTCGACGTGCTGTCAATGGACTGAACCAGGGCATGTGAAGCGTCTGGGGTAAACCATGGAAAGCGTAAGTAAATGTACAAGTCGATATATATAGAGTAACGCATCGCAACTTCTTAAACCCTAAAAAATTCATAACATGTTTGTTACCCCTAAAAAGCTTACCGATTTCTACAATAACTACTTTTTACCATTTTTTGTGATCATTTCAAGCCTAACGTAACCTAACCCGTCGATGGCATATAAATAAAAGAAAAGTATATGTACAAGTCGATGGCATATAAGCAAAACATATGTAAAGTTAAAAGTCGATGTCATATGAATAAAACGTAAGTAAATGTACGAGTCGCTGGCAAATAAACAAAACGTAAATAAATATACAAGTCGATGGCATATACCTAAAATGTAGTAAATGTACAAGTCGATATATATATATAGAGTAACGTATACCAACTTCTTAAACCCCCCAAAATTCCTAATATGTGTTTGTTACCCCTAAAAAGTTTACCATTTTTTACAATGACTAATTTTTACCATTTTCTGTGATTATCATCTGAAGCCTAACGTAATCTAACCTGTCGAAAGCGTATAGATAAATTCTAAGTAAATGTACAAGTCGATGGCATATAGATAAAACCTAAGTAAATATACAAATCGATGGCATATAAATCAAACGTAAGTAAATGTACGAGTTTACTGTGATTATTATTTGAAGCCTAACGTAATGTAACCTTTCGATGGCATATAAATAAAACGAAAGTAAAATTACGATTCGATGTCAATATAGATACAACGTAAGTAAATGTACAATTTTATGTAAATGTACATGTCTATGGCATATTAATAAAAGGTAAGTATATGTAAAAGTCGATACATATAAAGTAACGTATCCCAACTTCTTAAACCCTAAAAAATTCATAACGTGTTTCTTACCCCCAAAAAGTTCACCATTTTCTACAATGAATAATTTCTACCATTTTCTGCGATTATCATTTCAAGCCTATTGTAACCTTACCTGTCGATGGTATACAATTAAAATGTAATATACGAGTCGCTGGAATATAATTAAACGAAAGTAAATGTACAAGTCGATACATATATAGAGAATAACGTATTCCAACTTCTTAAACCACAAAAAATTCATAACGTGTTTCTTACGCCAAGAAAATCTACCATGACTAATTCTTACCATTTTCTGTGATTATCATTTCAAGCCTAACGTAACCTAACCCGACAATGGAATATAATTAAAGTAAATGTACAAGTCGATGGCATATAAATAAAACGAAAGTGAGTGTACAAATCGATGTCATATGAAAAAAACGTAAGTACGAGCCGCTGGCATATATATAAAACGTAAGTAAATGTTTAAGTCGATGGCATATAAATAAAACTTAAGTAGATGTACAAGTCGATGACATATATAAAACATAAGTAAATGTAAAAGTCGTTGGCATATAAATAAAACGTAAGTAAATGTACAAGTCGATATATATAGAGTAACGTATCCCAACTTCTTAAAACCTAAAAAATTAATAAAGTGTTTGTTACCCCTAAAAAGTTTACCATTTTCTACAATGACTACTTTTTACCATTTTCTGTGATTATCATTTCAAGCCTAACGTAACCTAACCTATCGATGGCATATAAATAAATTGTAAGTAGATGTACAAGTCGGTGGCATGTAAATAAAACAAATATGCAAGTCGATAGCATATATATAAAACAAGTTAATGTACAAGTCGATGGCATGTAAATAAAACAAATATGCAAATCGATAGCATATATATAAAACAAGTAAATGTACAAGTCGATGGCATATAAATAAGATATAAGTAAATGTACTAGTCGATGGCATATAAATAAAACGTACGTAAATATGCAAGTCGATAGCATATAAATAAAACGTACGTAAATATGCAAGTCGATAGCATATATATAAAACCTAAGTAAATTTACAAGTCCATGGCATATAAGTAAATGTCTAAGTCGATGGCATATAAATAAAATGTAAGTAAATGTACAAGTCGTTGGCTTATGAATATAACGTAAGTAACTGTACAAGTCAATGGCATAAAAAAAAATAAATGTAAGTAAATGTACAAGTCGATGGCATATAAATCAAACGTAAGTAGATCTACGAGTCGGTGGCATGTAAAGAAAACGTAAGTAAATGTTCAAGTCGATATATGTAGAGTAACGTATCCCAATTTCTTAAACCCTAAAAAATTCATAACGTGTTTGTTACCCCTAAATAGTTTACCATTTTCTACAATGACTAATTTTTACCATTTTCTGTGTATCATTTCAAGCCTAACGTAACCTAACCTGTCGATAGCAAATAAATAAAATATAAGTAAATGTACGAGTCGCTGGCATATAAATAAAAGGTAGGTATATGTATAAAGCGATGGCATATAGAAACGCAAGTAAATGTATAATTCGATGGCATAAATATAATACCTAAGTAAATGTACAAGTCGATATATACAGAGTAACGTATCCCAACTTCTTAAACCCTAAAAAATTCATAAAGTGTTTGTTACCCCTAAAAGTTGACCATTTTCTACAACTACTAATTTTTACCATTTTCTGTGATCATTTCAAGCCTAACGTAACCTAAGCTGTCGATGGCATATAAATAAAACAAATGTACAAATCGATGGCATATAGATAAAACGAAATTAAATATATAAGTCGATGGCATATAAATAAAACGTAAGTAAATGTACAAGTAGATGGCATAAAAAGGCTCAGTCATACGTCGATATGATGTATGTTCTGACGAGGGCTGGGATGCCCTTCCGCGACATGGCCCGCTCGATAGTGCTATGGTTAACACTATCGAATGCTTTGGCCATGTCGAGGAATGCCAAGTGCACACCGTGGGCGTGTGCCCGCGCACGACCGACGATCGCATCCAAGATCGTGAGGTTCTCAAGGCATCCGTCTACTGGGACGAATGCCTTTTGAGCTTCATCTATCTGGACGAGGCTCGAGATGCGGCTGCTCAAGATTTTGTGGAGCGGGCGGACTACGGCACAGGAGATGGCGATAGGCCTGCGGTCCTTGCGTTCGGTTGGGTTGGGTACCTTAGGTATCAGCACCGTTCTGTTTGCCTTCAGTGGCTCTGGTAACGCAGTCGTAGCTATCCAGAGGTTGAACATTTTGGCCAGAACCCTCGGAGGAATGGACTTCAGCAATCGAGTCGACATTCCATCAGGTCCAGATGTTCTGGTGGCTTTGAGGTGGTGTGCTACCTCGTCTACAGTTATAATCTCCGCTAGTTGTTCACGTACTGGGTCATAATCGGTGATGGCACGTCCATCCGGCTCAGATGGTCGAGAAAAGAGATCCCCCAAAAGGGATTGAGGCGTTCCGGCCCAACCGAAGTTGGCGGTACCTCCCAATCGCCTTTGAGAACTTGTCCAGCGGCCAAAGATCTATTCTCACGATGGAGTCTCTGTACTTTGCGGTATTGCTCTCTTCTAAGCCGGTTTCCACGCAAAGGAGCCTCTTCCGCACGGCGTACGCGGCCAGAGTACGCGTACTGCCTTGAACCACCACCACCACGATTCGGGCGGTCTTTGGGCAAGCTAAAGAGCTTAGCATTTGTGATGCGTGCTCTGCAACTGCCCTGGTTGCGGCGAGGCTGTCAACCTGACGCAGATGGTCGTTGACTCCATTTAGGACGTCCTCGCCCTACGATAGACTTGTGGGGACGAGTAATAATACGTCGAAATAAGCGACAGTCTCCGCCACAAAAGTAGCAATTGATTGGGGTTGGGGGACCCGCGGAGCAGCTGGAACAGTTAAAACCGTAGGAGTATTCTCACCACTGGGTTCCACCCACACGTACATCCCTGTACGTGGTACTTCCTCCGGGGTGCCACTCCGTGTTGCTTCCTATTGTGGCTGGGACACTCCTCTAAATCGGCGCACCATCCAACACCTCGCTCTCACCAGTTTCCTGGAGGAGGTTTGAGTTCAAGGTCAGTTCCTGAACCCTGGTCTTATACGACGCTTTGCGTAGGAGACCTTTGATCACTTCGACCGTCCTAGAAGGGATAATCTCCTGCAACCGCTGGTTCAAGCCCTGCCCGGCAACTAGCGAGGGACCAGCTGCCATCCCAGCCTCATCCCTGGCAAGGATCTCAATCTCCTCGTCAGACCACAGAGCCTTGGATAGAACGTGCCTGGTAGCCAGCTCCTGGTGAAAGGAGCTGGAATGAGCCTGCCTTTCGTGGACCCTACGGCCCCGAAATCTGGCGAAGGTCTTCCCACAATGTGGGCAAGAGGGTGAACGGTCGTCGACCGTTCCCTCATGGCTGTTGCTGGTACCCGACATACCAACAGAGGCTGGTACGCTATTCCTAAGGAATGGGATACGCGTGACGGGTACCACGAGGCGAAAACCCGTGACAAGGGTAGACGCTTCGGCTTTGGTCGCACAGTGCTGTCGCCCGAAACAAGCAGAGGACTGCAGTCAGACGATGGACACTGCCGCTGTGCTTCAGACCTGGGGATTTCCCCAGAGTATATATGTGTCAGTGGTGGAGGAAACGAGTAGAAGTGGGAGACCAAATTGGAGGTGGAAAGATGGAGTGAAAAAGATTTTGAGTGATCGGGGTCTGAACATGCAGGAGGGCGAAAGGCGTGCAAGGAATATAGTGAATTGGAACGATGTGGTATACCGGGGTCGACGTGCTGTCAATGGACTGAACCAGGGCATGTGAAGCGTCTGGGGTAAACCATGGAAAGTTCTGTGGGGCCTGGATGTGGAAAGGGAGCTGTGGTTTCGGTGCATCATTACATGACAGCTAGAGACTGAATGTGAACGAATGGGGCCTTTGTTGTCTTTTCCTAGCACTACCTTGCACAGATGAGGGGGGAGGGGGTTGTTATTCCATGTGTGGCGAGGTGGCGATGGGAATGAATAAAGGGAGACAGTATAAATTATGTACATGTGTATATATGTATATGTCTGTGTATATATATGTATACATTGAGATGTATAAGTATGTATATATGCATGTGTGGACGTGTATGTATATACATGTGTATGTGGGTGGGTTGGGCCATTCTTTCGTCTGTTTCCTTGCGCTACCTCGCTATCGCGGGAGACAGCGACAAAGCAAAAATTTTTTTTTTTTTTTTTTTTATACTTTGTCGCTGTCTCCCGCGTTTGCGAGGTAGCGCAAGGAAACAGACGAAAGAAATGGCCCAACCCCCCCCCCCCCATACACATGTACATACACACGTCCACACACGCAAATATACATACCTACACAGCTTCCCATGGTTTACCCCAGACGCTTCACATGCCTTGATTCAATCCACTGACAGCACGTCAACCCCTGTATACCACATCGCTCCAATTCACTCTATTCCTTGCCCTCCTTTCACCCTCCTGCATGTTCAGGCCCCGATCACACAAAATCTTTTTCACTCCATCTTTCCACCTCCAATTTGGTCTCCCTCTTCTCCTCGTTCCCTCCACCTCCGACACATATATCCTCTTGGTCAATCTTTCCTCACTCATTCTCTCCATGTGCCCAAACCATTTCAAAACACCCTCTTCTGCTCTCTCAACCACGCTCTTTTTATTTCCACACATCTCTCTTACCCTTACGTTACTTACTCGATCAAACCACCTCACCACACATTTTCCTCAAACATCTCATTTCCAGCACATCCATCCTCCTGCGCACATCTCTATCCATAGCCCACGCCTCGCAACCATACAACATTGTTGGAACCACTATTCCTTCAAACATACCCATTTTTGCTTTCCGAGATAATGTTCTCGACTTCCACACATTTTTCAAGGCTCCCAAAATTTTCGCCCCCTCCCCCACCCTATGATCCACTTCCGCTTCCATGGTTCCATCCGCTGACAGATCCACTCCCAGATATCTAAAACACTTCACTTCCTCCAGTTTTTCTCCATTCAAACTCACCTCCCAATTGACTTGACCCTCACCCCTACTGTACCTAATAACCTTGCTCTTATTCACATTTACTCTTAACTTTCTTCTTCCACACACTTTACCAAACTCAGTCACCAGCTTCTGCAGTTTCTCACATGAATCAGCCACCAGCGCTGTATCATCAGCGAACAACTGACTCACTTCCCAAGCTCTCTCATCCCCAACAGACTTCATACTTGCCCCTCTTTCCAGGACTCTTGCATTTACCTCCCTAACAACCCCATCCATAAACAAATTAAACAACCATGGAGACATCACACACCCCTGCCGCAAACCTACATTCACTGAGAACCAATCACTTTCCTCTCTTCCTACACGTACACATGCCTTACATCCTCGATAAAAACTTTTCACTGCTTCTAACAACTTGCCTCCCACACCATATATTCTTAATACCTTCCACAGAGCATCTCTATCAACTCTATCATATGCCTTCTCCAGATCCATAAATGCTACACACAAATCCATTTGCTTTTCTAAGTATTTCTCACATACATTCTTCAAAGCAAACACCTGATCCACACATCCTCTACCACTTCTGAAACCGCACTGCTCTTCCCCAATCTGATGCTCTGTACATGCCTTCACCCTCTCAATCAATACCCTCTCATATAATTTACCAGGAATACTCAACAAACTTATACCTCTGTAATTTGAGCACTCACTCTTATCCCCTTTGCCTTTGTACAATGGCACTATGCACGCATTCCGCCAATCCTCAGGCACCTCACCATGAGTCATACATACATTAAATAACCTTACCAACCAGTCAACAATACAGTCACCCCCTTTTTTAATAAATTCCACTGCAATACCATCCAAACCTGCTGCCTTGCCGGCTTTCATCTTCCGCAAAGCTTTTACTACCTCTTCTCTGTTTACCAAATCATTTTCCCTAACCCTCTCACTTTGCACACCACCTTGACCAAAACACCCTATATCTGCCACTCTGTCATCAAACACATTCAACAAACCTTCAAAATACTCATTCCATCTCCTTCTCACATCACCACTACTTGTTATCACCTCCCCATTTACGCCCTTCACTGAAGTTCCCATTTGCTCCCTTGTCTTACGCACCCTATTTACCTCCTTCCAGAACATCTTTTTATTCTCCCTAAAATTTACTGATAGTCTCTCACCCCAACTCTCATTTGCCCTTTTTTTCACCTCTTTCACCTTTCTCTTGACCTCCTGTCTCTTTCTTTTATACTTCTCCCACTCAATTGCATTTTTTCCCTGCAAAAATCGTCCAAATGCCTCTCTCTTCTCTTTCACTAATACTCTTACTTCTTCATCCCACCACTCACTACCCTTTCTAAACAGCCCACCTCCCACTCTTCTCATGCCACAAGCATCTTTTGCGCAATCCATCACTGACTCCCTAAATACATCCCATTCCTCCCCCACTCCCCTTACTTCCATTGTTCTCACCTTTTTCCATTCTGTACACAGTCTCTCCTGGTACTTCCCCACACAGGTCTCCTTCCCAAGCTCACTTACTCTCACCACCTTCTTCACCCCAACATTCACTCCTCTTTTCTGAAAACCCATACTAATCTTCACCTTAGCCTCCACAAGATAATGATCAGACATCCCTCCAGTTGCACCTCTCAGCACATTAACATCCAAAAGTCTCTCTTTCGCACGCCTGTCAATTAACACGTAATCCAATAACGCTCTCTGGCCATCTCTCCTACTTACATAAGTATACTTATGTATATCTCGCTTTTTAAACCAGGTATTCCCAATCATCAGTCCTTTTTCAGCACATAAATCTACAAGCTCTTCACCATTTCCATTTACAACACTGAACAGATAGAATAGATAAATAAGTAGTTGCCCTACTATCCCAGTAAACGTGGCTGGACAACTTCCGACTCTCAGCTGTTGGTTGGTATGTACTGGATAACCAACCAACGGAGCTAGGGCTTAGAGTGCGCAATCACTCGAGTTACTCGGCTTGAAGGCTTTATAAAAGAGAGTGATAATCCGTTGCGACTCTCGCGTTCCATACCACACACACACACACACACACCTAGCCAGCCTCCTCCTCCTCAATTTCCATGCCGGCGTAGGAGACCTGGTGGCGAAATACACAACTCCTCTTAATCTATATGTCTACTAGGTAGAGGATTTTGCCATTGATTGGCGTGACAAATCCCCTAACCTCTTTCCGTGTTAAACCTTAGTGGATCGCAGTGAGGAGTCTGCTCTGCCACTCACGGCACCCAGGCTGATACGCAAGTCGTATGCAAACAGTTCGATACAGCACATCAGGTTTTGGTTGATCCGTATTTGGGATGGGATAGAGTAGCAACTGTAGCTCTCAACTATACCAAATTTCCCCTCTTTGCTGCTGCTGCGGCATTGGGGTAGAACACTAAGACCTACGATCCGCACGCGCACCGTCAAGCAACATGATGCATGTACTTGCCGAGGCGCCGAGGTAGAAACTTAGGTCCCCCTTTACAGTGTCATCATTATCATCATAACTGGCTGGGGCGGGTGCCACCATAACATCCCGCCCCCTTTTTAAAACGAGAAAATCCCATCTTGTGGAATTCTCAGGAAATGGGCTGCATTGAAGGCGTCGGGGGAAGGCAGGCAGCACTCAATAGGAAAAACCCATAAACGGTGAGGCGTCGTCTCCCCCGTGCCGCAGCGGGTGCCATGAAGGTTACATATGGAGAAGAATGTCTTGGAAAAGACAGACCAAGGATATCATTAGACTGGGTCTAATGGCATTGAAGGATATTACTGATGCTGCTGGTGTTATTGCTGCGGCGGCGGCATTGGGGTCGAACACTTACTACGATTCGCACGTGCACGGCGAAGCGACACGATGCATGTACTTGCCGAGGCGCCGAGGTAGTAACTTAGGTCTCCCTGTACCGTCGTCTAACAAACCAACAACAAAAAGGAGAACCAAGGCGCCTACAACCAAGGATCTCCACGGGCATTCGTACAAGTATGACAAGACTCTTATGGTTTTCATGCCTAACCCAACCTAACCTAGCCTAACTTAACCAATATAACCCTATCAGTCGCAACAAGCCTCTGATAGTGCAGACTGCATTTCACAGATGCAGTAGCAACAGAGTTGTTTAAAGGTTGAAATAGTATAGGCTGTCCACACCCAATAGGTTGCTCTGTCCAGGAGCACTCCGCTTTCGCTGTTCAGGCTGTGAAGGAGAACCAAGGCGCCTACGACCAAGGAACTACACAATCATTCGTACAAGTATGACAAGGCTCTATGTTTTTCATGCCCCAAATTCAGCATCTATAAGAGTTCATCACTAAGTAGACAATGAGGAGGCATCTGTCATGGTTCCATAGGTATCAACCATAGAACTATCCCCATATACTTCTTTTGTCTCGCGGTTTCCATTCTCTAGACATGCTTTGCTTGAACTTTTGCTCAAACAAACATGTAGGCGAACCCCGGCATATTCGCCATATACCCCATCAGTCGAAATAAACCCTGGAAAGGGCAAACTGTACTTCACAGAAACGGCAGTAGAGTCGTCATTTTAAAGGTTAAAATAGTGTAGGCTGTCTGCACTTTGCAAAGGGTTGCTCTATCCAAGAGGATTCCGCTTTCGCTGCTCAGGCTGTGAAGGAGAACCAAGGCGCCTACGACCAAGGAACTCCACAGGCATTCGGAAAAGTAAGAAAAGACATGTTTTTCATGCTCCAAATTCAAGATTTATAAGAGTTCGTCACTAAGTAGATAACGAGGAGCCATTTATAATGGTTTGATAGGTATCAACCATAGAAGTATCCTTATATACTTCTTTTTGTTGGCACACTAGATCATGGGAAACATTTGCAAGCCCCAAGCCCCATCAAGAAGAGGTTTGAACGGATTACCCTCTCCTTTCAGAGGGGGAAAGCACGTTGAACCCTTCTGTGTAGCGCGCGTGCGGCCCAGAACATCTAAGGGCATCACAGACCTGTTATTGCTCAATCTCCTGCGGCGTCACTCAAGAGAGAGTCATTTGCTCTTGGCGCGCCGAAGGAGTCAGAAGCCGTGGGTAGATATAGGAAAAAAGATGTAACTTAGGTCTCCCCGTACAATATCAGGCTGGAGTAAAGCTCAACAGGATATTTTTTCCCCGCTCTTTGTTGCAGGCCCTACGTTCTCCTGCCTGTGGGTACACTAGGTAGAAGATAAGGACATTGGGAATCTAACTCATTCTATGCGTCACTATTTAGACGAAGCATTTGTTAACAAGACAAAACCTAACCTAACCATACACTGAACCTAAGTACATCTTTGGTCTGTAGGTCTGGCGAACACCAACAACAGCTTGGGGTAGAACACTAAGACCTGCGATTTACACGCACACGGTCAAGTGACATGACATGATGCATGCATGCAGTTGCAGAGGCGGCGAGGTAGAAACTTAGATCTCCCTGTACAATATCAAAATAGAGTAAAGCTCAACAGGATCTTCTTTGCCCGCTCTTTGGCGCAGGCCCTACGTTCTCCTGCCTTGGGTTCGCTAGATAGTAGACTAGGACATTGGGAATCACTAACTCATTCATAAGCGTCACTATTTAGATTACAAGGCATTTGTTAACAGTACACATACCAAGCAGAGCATGCGCATTGAAGGAGGATGCTTGTACTTACACTTGCATGGCTTAATCTTTGTGACACTTATGCATGGCCCGTAAAATGCATGGCTTATCCTGTGACCGACACGCATGCACCCCGCCCCAAAGGTGCATGCATGCTTTGTCTCTCTGGGTCTGGCCAACACCAGCTTGACTTGTTACTACCACCAAGAGTCATGATAATCATTTGGGCGGCCGCTGCTGCACCGGTGTAAGACGCTGGAGACTGGAAGACGCCGCCGAACCTCTCACAGCATACATGCACCCACAACAACACCAACCACCACCAGTCAGGCTTGACTGACTGCTTGCTTCGACTGAAGCAGAGGAGCATGTTCGGTGAGAAAGCGAAAAACTTAAACAACGACACGCGCCTAAGTGTGGTCATCTTCGAATAATGGTTTCTCTATCATCACATGGAACATACACAGCAATGTATGCATGCCATCAGATTTTGGCTGCCTGCTTCGACTGAAGCAGGGACGCATGCTATCTGAGAAAGCGAAAAACTCAAACAACGACACGCGCCTATTTGTGGTCATCTTTCGGGTTTTACCATTTCTATTATCCCATGGAACACACACAAAAATATATGAATGCCTTCGGATTCTTTTATGTTCCCTTCCTTTTTGACTCATCGAGGAGGAGGAGTTTGCAGGTAGAAACTCAGGTCCCCCCATACTTTCAAAAACTTTCTTAAGCAAACGACCGACCGACCTCACCTCAAACAAATCAGCCATGCTTCTTTCTCTTTCTGTCCATCAACTTCTATGCCTCTGTGGTAACAGAATTCAACTTTACATTGCTTTTGCACACATGCTAAGCATTTACAACGCCCAAGGATTGCGATATTACCATTGGAAAACGGCAAATATTTCATTTGCTGCTCGCTCAAAAGGCTTCTTTTCGTTCCTGTAATCGCTCAGCAGAGAGGTATTTGCTCCTGGCGCGCCGAAGGAGTCAGAAGCCGTGAATACATAGAAAAAAAATAAAAAGCAAAAAAAAAATCCTCTTTGGGGACTCCTTCGGAGAAGATTAAGAACGATCCCCATGACATCCAAAAAGGGCCTTTCTTGGTTTCATGGGAATCGTTCTCTAATAGTTTCCAGGAGGTTCTAAAGGGGCAAATGTATCGGAGGAGCGATTGATGGTCCATAGGTAATGTATAGCGCCTGGCACTATCCTACTTGCCTAGTACTCAACGCCAAGAAGAAGTGGTCGACTTCGAGAAAAGTTCCGCCAAATACAAACCCAGCTAGGTAGCTTGGTCTTTTCGAAGACATTGTTGGTTTCTGTGATGACGGTACGGGGAGACCTAAGTCTCTACTTCTGCGCCTCGGCAAGTACATGCATCATGTCGCTTGGCCGTGCGCGTGCGAATCGTAGTATTAGTGTTCGACCCATATGCCGCCGGAGAAGCAGCAGGAGCCTTCTTCAGTGTCATTAGATCCAGTCTAATGACATCATTGTTGTCTCTTTATGAAGACTTTCTCCGTATGGAACAGTCATGGAACATTTGCTGTGGCACGGGGTAGACGACGCCTAACTGCGGAAGTAATAAGAAGTCTTGTAAGGCTTTTCCTGGTGTGAGTGCGGCCTGCCTTCCTCCGTCGCCTTCAATGTTTGCAGTGCTTTCTGGTCGTGTAGTGCTTCGAACCAATCCCCGGTCGCTTCAATCATGAACCTTCTATACATCATGTATGCTCTTATTTGAGCTTCTCCGAGGACATTCTACGGACAACATGTATCTGACAGGAGACTGCTGGTCAATATGAATCTTTATAGCTCCTGGGACAACACTACAAATGCACCCGCTAGTACTTCAAGCAAGACATGAGTAGCAGTTGCGAGACAGAAGTCCCTCTAACGCTCATGCAAAACAATAGCTAGTTCTTTTCTTTCTGTCACAACTTTATCTCTGTGGTAACAGAATCAACTTTACATTGCTTTTGCACACACTGTAAGCATTTACAACGCCAAGGATTGCGATATTACCATTGGAAAACGGCAAACCTTTCATTTGCTGCCGCTCAAAAGGCTTCTTTTCGTTCCTGTAATCGACTCAGGCGAAGGTATTGCTCTGGCGCGAGGAGTCAGAAGCCGTGAATACAAAGAAATAAAAGCCTTTCTTGGTTTCATGGGAATCGCTCTCTAATAGTTCCCAGGACGTTCTAAAGGGGAAAATGTATCGGAGGAGCGATCGATGGTCCATAGGTAATGTGTAGCGCCTGGTCCTACGCTACTTGCCTAGTACTCAACGCCAAGAAGAAGTGGTCGACGTCGAGAAAAGTTCTGCATGGAAACATATCCAAGTAGCTTGGTCTTTTCGAAGAAATTATTGTTTTTTGAGATAACTGTACGGGGAGACCTAAGTTTCTACCTCGGCAAGTACATTCATCATGTCGCTTGGCGGTGCGTGTGCGAATCGTAGTATTAGTGTTCGAACCCAATGCCACAGACGAAGCTGCAGGAGTCTTCAATGCCATGAGACCCAGTCTAATGACATCATTGTTGTCTCTTTTTGAAGACCTTCTCCGTATGGAACAGTCACGGCACATTTGCTGTGCTACGAGGGAGACGACGCCTGACCGCTCAAGTAATAAAGCTTGTAAGGCTTTTTCCTGGTGGAGGCAGACCTACGAATCGCACGCGCACGGTCAAGCGAAAAGACATGATGTATGCAGTTGCCGAGACAGAAGTCCCCTCTTAACGTCTCATCGTTATCATAAAAATTGGCTGGGGCGGGTGTCATCACAACATCCCGTCAATTGTTAAAACAAGGAGAAAATCCCAACGTGGGGAATTTTCAGGAAATGTTCTGCATTCAAGGCGACGGGGGACACGACGCCTGACCGCGAAAGTAATATGAAATCTTGTAAGGTTTTTACTGGTGTGAGTGCCGCCTGCCTTCCCCGTCGCCCTCAATGCAGCACCTTTCTTGGTTTCATGGTAATCGCTCTCTAATAGTTCCCAGGACGTTCTAAAGGGACAAATATAACGGAGGAGCGATCGATGGTCCATATGCAATGTGTAGCGCCTGGCGCTACGCTACTTGCCTAGTACTCAACGCCGAGAAGTGGTCAACGTCGAGAGAAGTTCCGCCAAATGCAAACATAGCTAGGTAGCTTGGTCATTCTGAAGGCATTATTGGTTTGAGAGATGACGGTACGGGGAAACCTAAGTTTCTACCTCTGCGCCTCGGCAAGTACATGCATCATGTCGCTTGGCCGTGCACGTGCAAATCGTAGCATTAGTGTTCGACCCAAATGCCGCCGAAGAAGCAGCAGGAGCCTTCTTCAATGTCATTAGATCCAGTCTAATGACATCATTGTTGTCTCTTTTTGAAGACCTTCTCCGTATGAAAACGTCATGGAACATTTGCTGTGGCACGGGTTAGAAGTCGCCTGACTGCGGAAGTAATAAGAAGTCTTGTAAGGCTTTTCCTGGTGTGAGTGCGGCCTGCCTTCCTCCGTCGCCTTCAATGCAGCGCCTTTCTTGGTTTCATGGGAATCGCTCTATAATAGTTTCCAGGACGTTCTGAAGGGGCAAATGTATCATAGGAGCGATTGATGGTCCATAGGTAAAGTATAGCGCCTGGCACTATCCTACTTGCCTAGTACTCAACGCCAAGAAGTGGTCGACGTCGAGAAAAGTTCCGCCAAATACAAACCCAGCTAGGTAGCTTGGTCTTTTCGAAGACATTGTTGGTTTCTGTGATGACGGTACGGGGAGACCTAAGTTTGTACTTCTGCGCCTCGGCAAGTACATGCATCATGTCGCTTGGCCGTGCGCGTGCGAATCGTAGTATTAGTGTTCGACCCAAATGCCGCCGAAGAAGCAGCAGGAGCCTTCTTCAATGCCATTAGATCCATTCTAATGACACCATTGTTGTCTCTTTTTGAAGACCTTCTCCTTATGGAACCGTCATGGAACATTTGTTGTGGCACGGGGTAGACGACGCCTGACTGCGGAAGTAATAAGAAGTCTTGTAAGGCTTTTCCTGGTGTGAGTGCGGACTGCCTTCCTCTGTCGCCTTCAATGCAACGCCTTTCTTGGTTTCATGGGAATCGCTCTCTAATAGTTTCCAGGACGTTCTAAAGTGGCAAATGTATTGGAGGAGCGATCGATGGTCCATAGGTAATGTGTAGCGCCTGGCCCTACGCTACTTGCCTAGTACTCAACGCCAAGAAGAAGTGGTCGACGTCGAAAAAGTTCCGCCAAATGCAAGCATATCTAGGTAGCTTTGTCTTTTCGAAGACATTATTGTTTTGCGAGATAACTGTACGGGGAGACAAGTCTCTACCTCGGCAAGTACATACATCATGTCGCTTGGCCGTGCGTGTGCGAATCGTAGTATTAGTGTTCGAACCCAATGCCACAGACGAAGCTGCAGGAGTCTTCTTCAATGCCATGAGACCCAGTCTAATGACATCATTGTTGTCTCTTTTTGAAGACCTTCTCCGTATGAAACCGTCATGGAACATTTGCTGTGGCACGGGATAGAAGACGCCTGACTGCGGAAGTAATAAGAAGTCTTGTAAGGCTTTTCCTGGTGTGAGTGCGGCCTGCCTTCCTCCGTCGCCTTCAATGCAACGCCTTTCTTGGTTTCATGGGAATCGCTCTCTAATAGTTCCCAGGACGTTCTAAAGGGGCAAATGTATCGGAGCAGCGATCGATGGTCCATAAGTAATGTATAGCGCCTGGCACTACCCTACTTGCCTAGTACTCAACGCCAAGAAGTGGTCGACGTCGAGAAAAGTTCCGCCAAATACAAACCCAGCTAGGTAGCTTGGGGTTTTCGAAGACATTGTTGGTTTCTGAGATGACGGTACGGGGAGACCTAAGTTTCTACTTCTCCGCCTCGGCAAGTACATGCATCATGTCGCTTGGCCGTGCGCGTGCGAATCGTAGTATTAGTGTTCGAACCCAATGCCACCGACGAAGCTGCAGAAGCCTTCTTCAATGCCATTACACCCAGTCTAATGACATCATTGTTGTCTCTTTTTGAAGACCTTCTCCGTATGGAACCGTCACGGCACATTTACTGTGCTACGAGGGAGACGACGCCTGACCGCTGAAGTATTAAGTCTTGTAAGGCTTTTTCCTGGTGGAGGCAGACCTACGAATCGCACGCGCACGGTCAAGCGAAATGACATGACGTATGCAGTTGCCAAGGCAGAAGTCTCCTCTTAACGTCTCATCATCATAAAAATTGGCTGGGGCGGGTGTCATCACAACATCCCGCCAACTGTTAAAACAAGGAGAAAATTCCATCTTGGGGAATTTTCAAGAAATGTTCTGCATTCAAGGCGACGGGGGACACGACGCCTGACCCCGAAAGTAATATGAAATCTTGTAAGGCTTTTACTGGTGTGAGTGCCGCCTGCCTTCCCCGTCGCCTTCAATCCAGCACCTTTCTTGGTTTCATGGTAATCGCTCTCTAATACTTCCCAGGACGTTCTAAAGGGACAAATGTATCGCAGGAGCGACCGATGGTACATATGCAATGTATAGCGCCTGGCGCTACTCTACTTGCCTAGTACTCAACGCCGAGAAGAAGTGGTCAACGTCGAGAAAAGTTCCGTCAAATGCAAACCTAGCTAGGTAGCTTGGTCATTTTGAAGGCATTATTGGTTTGCGAGATGACGGTACGGGGAAACCTAAGTTTCTACCTCTGCGCCTCGGCAAGTACATGCATCATGTCGCTTGGCCGTGCGCGTGCAAATCGTAGTATTAGTGTTCGACCCAAATGCCGCCGAAGAAGCAGCAGGAGCCTTCTTCACTGCCATAAGACCCAGTCTAATGACATCATTGTTGTGTCCTTTTGAAGACCTTCTCCGAACGGAACCGTCACGGCACATTTGCTGTGGCATGGGGTACACGACGCCTGACTGCAGAAGTAATAAGAAGTCTTGCAAGGCTTTTCCTGGTGTGAGTGCGGCCTGCCTTCCTCCGTTGCCTTCAATGCAGCGCCTTTCTTGGTTTCATGGGAATCGCTCTAATAGCTTCCAGGACGTTCTAAAGGAGCAAATGTATCGGAGGAGCGATCGATGGTCCATAGGTAATGTGTAGCGCCTGGCACTACGCTACTTGCCTAGTACTCAACGCCAAGAAGAAGTGGTCGACGTCGAGAAAAGTTCCGCCGAATACAAACCTAGCTAGGTAGCTTGGTCTTTTCGAAGACATTATTGTTTTGTGAGAACTGTACGGGGAGACCTAAGATTCTACCTCGGCAAGTACATGCATCATGTCGCTTGGCCGTGCGCGTGCGAATCGTATTATTAGTGTTCGACCCCAATGCCACCGACGAAGCTGCAGGAGCCTTCTTCAATGCCATTAGACCCAGTCTAATGACATCATTGTTGTCTCTTTGAAGACCACCTCCGTATGGAAAAGTCACGGCACATTTGCTGTGGCACGAGGGAGACGACGCCTGACCGCTGAAGTAACAAGTCTTGTAAGGCTTTTTCCTGGTGGAGGCAGACCTACGAATCGCACGCGCACGGTCAAGCGAAATGACATGATGCATGCAGTTGCCGAGGCAGAAGTCCCCCCTTAACGTCTCATCATCATAAAAATTGGCTGGGGTGGGTGTCATCACATCATCCCGCCAATTCTTAAAACAAGGAGAAAATCCTTTCTTGGGGAATTTTCAGGAATTGTTCTGCATTGAAGGCGACGAAACACACGACGCCTGACCGAGTAATATGAAGTCTTGTAAGGCTTTTACTGGTGAGTGCCGCCTGCCTTCCCCTGTCGCCTTCAATGCAGCACCTTTCTTGGTTTCATGGTAATCGCTCTCTAATAGTTCCCAGGACGTTCTAAAGGGACAAATGTATGAGAGGAGCGATCGATGGTCCATATGCAATGTGTAGCGCCTGGCCCTACGCTACTTGCCTAGTACTCAACGCCAAGAAGTGGTTGACGTCGAGAAAAGTTCCTCCAAATGCAATCCTTGCTAGGTAGCTCGGTCTTTTCGAAGACATCATTGGTTTGTGAGATGACGGTACGGGGAAACCTAAGTTTCTACCTCTGCGCCTCGTCAAGTACATGCATCATGTCGCTTGGCTGTGCGCGTGCGAATCTTAGTATTAGTGTTCGACCCAAATGCCGCCGAAGAAGCAGCAGGAGCCTTCTTCAATGCCATCAGACCCAGTCTAATGAAATCATTGTTGTCTCTTTTTGAAGACCTTCTCCGTATGGAACCGTCACGGCACATTTGCTGTGGCACGAGGGAGACGACGCCTGACCGCGGAAGTAGCAAGTCTTGTAAGGCTTTTCCTGGTGTGAGTGCGGCCTGCCTTCCTCCGTCGCCTTCACTGCAGCACATTTTTGGATGTCATAAGAGTCGTTCTTAGTCTTCTCCGAAGGAGTCCCCAAAGAGGGAATTCCTCTTTTTTCCAATATCTACACACGGCTTTTGACTCTTTAGGCGCGCCAGGAGCAAATGCCTCTTTCTTGAGCGACGACCGTAACAAAAAGGAGTCTTCTGAGCGAGCAGCAAATCAAATGTTTGTTGTTCTCCAATGCTAATATCACACTCCTTGGGCATTGCAATACTTGTCACGTGTGTGCAAAAGCAATATAAAGTTGAATTATGTTACTATAGAGGCATAGAAGTTAATGGACAGAAAGTGAATAAAGCATGGCTGATTTGTTTGAGGCGAATTGAGGTCGGTCGGTCGGTCGGTCGTTTTCTTAAGAAGGTTTGTGAAAGTACGGGGGGACCCGAGTTTCTACCTGGGCGCCTCGGCAAGTATATACATCATGTCGCTTGGCCTTGCAAGTGCGAATCGTAGTATTAGTGAACTGCCCCAATGGAGCAGCAGCCTCTTTCAATGCAGACTCCCCCTAATGAATGAGTCAAAAAGGAAAGCAACAAAAAAGAATCCGATGGCATGCATACATTGATGTGTATGTTCCATGGGATAATACAGAGGTAGCAAAACCCGAAAGATGACCACACATAGGCGCGTGTCGTTTGAGTTTTTCGCTTTCTCACCGAACACGCTCCTCTGCTTCAGTCGAAGCAGGCAGTCAGTCAAGCCTGACTGGTGGTGGTTGGTGTTGTGGGTGTATGTATACTGTGAGAGGTTCGGCGGCGTCATTCAGCCTCGAGCGTCTTACATCGGTGCAGCAGCAGCCGCTCAAATGATTATTATGACTCTTCGTGGTAGTAGCAAGTCAAGCTGGTGTTGGCCAGACCCAGAGACAAAACATGTATGCATCTTTGGGGCGAGGTGCATGCGGGTCGGTCACAGGATAAGCCATGCATTTCACGGGCCGTGCATGAGCACTCATATGCTTGTCTCAAAGATTAAGCCATGCAAGTTTAAGTACAAGCATCCTCCTTCAATACACTTGCTCTGCTTAGTATGTGTACTGTTAAATGCCTCGTCATCTAAATAGTGACGCTTATGAATGAGTTAAAGTGATTCCCAATGTCCTTATCTACTATCTAGCGAACCCACAGGCAGGAGAACGTAGGGCCTGCGCCAAAGAGCGGAGAAAGAACATCCTCTTGAGCTTTAGTTTGATATTGTACAGGGAGATCTAAGTTTCTACCTCGCCGCCTCGGCAACTGCATGCATGCATCATGTCCTGTCGCTTGACTGTGCGCGTTTCTGCGAATCGTAGGTCTTAGTTTTCTACCCCAAGCTGCTGTTGGTGTTGGCCAGACCCAAAGACCAAAGAAGATGCACTTAGGGGCGATGCATGTGGGTCAGAGGATAAGCCATGCAGTGATTCTATGATGATGATTGCGGTCTTGAAACCTACTGTTGCTGGTGTTGGCCAGACCCTGTATCAAACCATGCACTTAGGGGCGATGCATGTGGGTCGGTCAGAGGATAAGCCATGCATCGATTCTATAATGATTACGATCTTGAAACCTACTGTTGTTGGCTAGTCCCAAAGACAAACCATGTACTTAGGAGCGGTGCATGTGGGTCGGTCAGAGGATAAATTAGAGTGGTGCAGCAGTGTGAATAGCAGTAGCTGCTGTAACACGGAGCAAGTTAAGAAGACCGCCGGATGATATCCTTGGTCTTTTCGAAGACATCCTTCTCCATATAGAACAGTCACGGCACATGCTGTGGCACGTGGTAGACGCCGCCTCACCATGAAAGCAACAAGTCTTGTAAGGTTCTTCTTGGTGTGAGCGCAGCCTGCCTTCCCCCGTTGCCTTCAATGCAGCACATTTTTGGTTGTCATGGGCATCGTTCTTAGTCTTCTCCGAAGGAGTCCCCAAAGAGGGAATTCCTCTTTTTCCGGTATCTTCCCACGGCTTCCGACTCCTTCGGCGCGCCAAGAGCAAATGCCTCTCTTTTGAGCGACGACAGTAACGAAAAGGAGTCTTCTGAGCAATAAGCAAATGAAATGTTTGTTGTTCCCCAATGGTAATATCGCAATCCTTGGGCGTTGCAAATACTTGTCAGGTGTGTGCAAAAGCAATATGGAGTTGAATTCTGTTACTATAGAAGCATAGAAGTGGATGGACAGAAAGTGATAAAGCATGGCTGATTTGTTTGAGGTGAGGTGAGGTTGGTTGGTCGTTTGCTTAAGGTTTGTGAAAGTATGGGGGGACCTGAGTTTCTACCTCGGCGCCTCAGCAAGTACATACATCATGTCGCTTGGCCTTGCTCGTGCTAATCGTAGTATTAGTGAACTACCCCAAAACCGCAGCAGCCTCCTTCAATGCAACCTTCTCCTCAACGAGTCAAAAACGAAGGCAACAAAAAAGAATCCAATGGCATGCATACATTGGTGTGTATGTTCCATGGGATAATGCAGAGAAACCATCACCCGAAAGATACCACACAGGCGCGTGTCGTTGTTTGGGTTCTTCGCTTTCTCACCTAACACGCGCTTCTGCTTCAGTCGAAGCAGGCATTCAGTCAAGCCTGACTGGTGGTGGTTGGTGTTGTAGTGGGTGCATGTATACTGTGAGAGGTTCGGTGGCGTCATCCAGCCTCGAGCGTCTTACACCGGTGCAGCAACAGCCGCCCAAATGATTATTATGACTCTTGGTGGTAGGAGGAAGTCAGGTTGGTGTTGGCCAGACCCAGAAAGACAAAGCATGTATGCACCTTTGGGGCGGGGTGCATGCATGTGGGTCGGTCACAGGATAAGACATGCATTTCACGGGTCTTGCATGAGCATATTCATATGCTTGTCTCAAAGATTAAGCCGTGCAAGTGTAAGTACAAGTATCCTCCTTCAATGTACATGCTCTGCTTTGCATGTGTACTGTTAACAAATGCCTCGTCATCTAAATAGTCACGCTTATGTGTTAAAGTGATTCCCAATGTCCTTATCTACTATCTAGCGAACCCACAGGCAGGAGAACGTAGGGCCTGCGCCAAAGAGCGGGGAAAGAAGATCCTGTTGAGCTTTACTATAGCCTGATATTGTACAGGGAGATCTAAGTTTCTACCTCGCCGCCTCGGCAACTGCATGCATACATCATGTCGCTTGACTGTGCGCGTTTCTGCGGATCGTAGGTCTTACTGCTCTACCCCAAGCTGTTGTTGGTGTTGGCCAGGCCCATATACCAAAGAAGATGCACTTGGGGGCAGTGCTCGTGGGCCGGTCAGAGGATAAGCCATGCATTGATTCTATGATGATGATTACGGTCTTGAAACCTACTGTTGTTGGTGTTGGCCAGACCCAAAGACAAACCATGCACTTAGGGGCGGTGCATGTGGGTCGGTTAGAGGATAAATCAGAGTGGTGCAGCAGTGTGAATAGCAATAGCTGCTGAAACACGGAGCAAGTTAAAAAGACCGCCGGATGATATCCTTGGCCTTTTCGAAGACATCCTTCTCCATATAGAACCGTCACGGAACATGTTGCGGCACGGGGTAGACGACGCCTTAATGTGGAGGTAATAAGTCATGCAAGGCTCTTCCTAGTGTGAGCGCAGCCTGCCTTCCCCCGTCGCCTTCAATGCAGCACATTTTTGGATGTCATGGGAATCGTTCTTAGTCTTCTCAGAAGGAGTCCCCAAAGAGGGAATTCCTCTTTTTTCCTATATCTACCCACAGATTCCGACTCCTTCGGCGCGCCAAGAGCAAATGCCTCTCTCTTGAGCGACGACGGTAACGAAAAGGAGTCTTCTGAGCGAGCAGCAAATGAAATGTTTGTTGTTCTCCAATGGTTATATCGCAATCCTTGGGCGTTGCAAATACTTGTCACGTGTGTGCAAAAACAATATAAAGAATTATGTTACCATAGAGGCATAGAAGTTGATGGACAGAAAGTGAATAAATCGTGGCCAATTTGTTTGAGGTGAGGTGAAGTAAGGTCGGTCGGTCGTTTGCTTAAGAAGGTTTGTGAAAGCACGGGGGGACCAGAGTTTCTACCTCGGCAAGTACATACGTCATGTCGCTTGGCCTTGCGCGTGCTAATCGTAGTATTAGTGAACTGCCCCAATGTAGCAGCAGCCTCTTTCAATGCAACCTCCTCCTCAGTGAGTCAAAAACGAAGGCAACAAAAAAGAATCCGATGGCATGCATACATTGATGTGTATGTTCCATGGAATAATAGAGAAACAATTACCCGAAAGATATCACACATAGGCGCGTGTCGTTGCTTGAGTTTTACCGAATCGAGAACGAGCTCTCAATGTCAATCCTTCCGGTGTCTGGGCCTGGTGAGTTTCCCCATGTTGAGTCGAATTAAGCCGCAGGCTCCACTCCTGGTGGTGCCCTTCCGCCAGTTCCTTTAAGATTCAGCTTTGCAACCATACTTCCCCTGGAACCCAAAGACTTTGGTTTCCCGGAAGCTGCCCGCCGGGTCATGGAAATAACTCGGAGGGATCGCTGGTCAGCATCGTTTACGGTCAATAAAAGATCTGTTCTGCATAAAACAACCTTATGAAATATATTGATGAACAATAACTTTCAAAAACCTTTCAAAACAAAGCAAGGGTAGCGACAACGTAGGGAGGAGCAGTAACAACTAGCTCTGAAAGAACGACTACATCTCCGAACATGTCAGTAGCTGGCACGCGACCGAGTCGGAACACCAACGATTGCACATTATCCTGCGCAAGGTCGCTGCTCATGTAGTTATGGCTACCACCGCTGCGGAGCAGTGATGACTTTTCTAACTAACGTATTCGAGCATGTTGATCCTTTGGAAATCTCATTTTGTTTTAGCTAAACTCCATATATGCAAGGTTATATTAGTGAGACGAATATAACGATGTTTTATTGCCGTTTTACAAGTCAGAGAATTGAAGCGTTTTACACAACTAAGGCCGCCAAGCACCTAAAATTGGCAAATCATAAAACAGCAAAGAACCCAACATTTACCAGAATTTGCGAAGCCCAATTCTAAGGTTTGAAAGCCAAGCAGAACGCTAGGGTCAGCGAATCTCATTAGCTTCGTCTAACTATGAACTAGGCAGACGCACTAGAGGAAACCCTCCCTCTTAAAGGCCTGTCTACACGAGCGGGCCTGATCGGAGAGTTTGCCCGTTAACGGGCAAATTCTGGCGGGACTGCCCGTGAATGTTGTCCACACGACCAAAGTGATGAACAGCCGGGCCTGCCCGACGATGTTGCCAGTAGCGGGTGGAGTGCGGTACGAGAACCATGGTGCATAGCATTGTCAAGAAAAAGATTTTGTGCTTTATGATAATAGCTTTGTGTCTCAAGAAGAAAAAGAAAAGGATATGGTGTAAAGATTGGTTAAAGAAAAGAAGTATGTTTGGAAGCACTGCAACAATACTTCATGAACTACAAAGTAGTGAGGAACACGACTTCAGAAATTACCTGAGGATGAGTGTAAGCACTTTTTACATCTTGTTATCAAAGGTGGAGCCATACATAGTGAAGAAAGACAGTTATGAGAAACCATTACAGCAGAAGCTCGTCTGGAAGCAACTCTGCGATTTTTAGGAAGTGGGTCTATTTATTCGGAGTTGCAGTACAGTACACGCATATCAAAGCAAAGCTTGTCCCGTATAATACCAGAAACATGTAGGGCCATATATGAGGTGCTGAAGGCTGACTACTTACAGGTAAGTGAATGTTATAAACATGTTACGTGTAAATAATGTGACATTGTGATACAAGTAGCTATACCTATATAATGGGTATTGATAATTGGATGAGTCATATCTATCAACATTCCTGTCTCGTGTATATATAGACAATATATAGGTCAATCAAAGTACTAGTAAGTGCTTTAGACCAAAAAATTGTTGGTGGCTCACTAGAGTTATCCTGGGCTGCCATCGTTAAATGGTCACTGTGCTACTATGCAATGGGATGAAGGCCCGCTGTGGGTTCACGATATATTGCGTCTGGCAGGGTAGAAACTCCAGCTACCGGGCACCAGCTCAGTGATTTCGCTCGGCGGGCTTTCGGGCAATTTGATCGTTTGCCCGTCAAATATGCCCGTTAACGGGCAAGCCCGCCGATCAGGCCCGCTCGTGTAGACAGGCCTTAACACTGGTTACTGGCCCACAAAATGAAAAGAGCTTGTTGTTCCGGCTCTCAAGAGGCTGGCTGCCAATTTTGGCCCCTTCGAAAGGCAAATTAGAATGGTAGAACTAAGTTTCAGAACCCACGACCCAATGAAGTTCGCTGGCAACGAAGCAACAGTGTCCGCACCTTTGCGACAGCGACGGGGCTGGTCTCTAACAATGTTCAGATTGAGCCACTGAAGGTAATACACTACTTTGATCCCAGCCCTGAGCACACGGAAACATAACGCATTGCACTAAGTTTAAAAAACACTTCCTTGTAAACACTTCACCGAGTGAAAAACACCTCTATAAGCACTGTTCCACACTTAAAAAGCAATAAACATGTATGTCTACCAGACAGCACTTCACATATGTTCAATAAACACACACTAAATTTGAATATATTCAGTCATACTCGTTGAAAACGAAAATTCATGCAGTAATATGCAGTCAGTTAATATTTCATATAATTTTTAAAGCGAAATACAGGATCTTGCGAACAAACACACAAAGATGAAACAAGAGAACATATGCAATTATTAGAATAAGGCTCAAACTGAGGTAAATTAATCTCATAATGTTTGCCTGAGAGTAGAGTGTATGAATAAAATGAATGCCAAATACAACACCTGTTAATAACATCAAAAACGGTGCAAAAATTGATATAAAAACTCAAATGAGACCTACATGGTGATGAAAAAAGTATAAAGCCATTGATTGTAAACATAAAATAGTGCATTTTTGAGAACTTACGGAAATTAATATACTTTTCTTTTGTATCTTCAAAAAAAATGTTTAAGCTGCATCTTAGATGTTATGCGATACCCTCATTCTAATAAAAATATGCTTCGCACTATTGGGAAAACAGGTCTATCTTCGGACGTTTTTCTTTTGCAAAATTTCAAATTAGCACAAATTATCCCTTTTATAACCACTGTTTCCATATTGTACCGAAATATTTCCTTCCAATTCCTTCATATAAACCATTATTACTTTTTTTGGTACAGTAAGTCTACCGAAGTTACCCAAACTTTCTCCTTCATATATACCCATAATCTTATGCTGAAGGCTTGTGAAACAGAACAATTTTTTTTTTCTTTCTATATTTGTGATATATGTATACAATTATATTGTATATATGTATACAATTATATTGTTTTATTGGCCTCAATAATGTTCAAAACTTGCCGTTTTGAAAGTCTTAGAGAACTGAAGCGTTTTACACAACTAAGGCACCAAGCACCTAAAATTGGCAAATCATAAAACACGCAAAGAACCCAACATTTACCAAAATTTGCGAAGCCCAATTCTAAGGTTTGAAAGCCAAGCAGAACGCAAGGGTCAGCGAATCTCATTAGCTTTGTCTAACTATGAACTAGGCAGACGCACTAGAGGAAACCCTCCCTCTTAACACTGGTTACTGACCCACAAAATGAAAAGAGCTTGTTGTTCCGGCTCTCAAGAGGCTGGCTGCCAATTTTGGCCCCTTCGAAAGGCAAATTAGAACGACAGAACTAAGTTTCAGAACCCACGACCCAATGAAGTTCGCTGGCAACGAAACAAAGGTGTCCGCGCCTTTGCGACTGCTGCGGGGCTGGTCTCTAACAATAATCAGAGTGAGCCACTGAAAGTAATACACTTTACTTTGATCACAGCCCTGAGCACACAAACATAAGAACGCATTGCACTAAGTTTAAAAAACACTTCCTTGTAAACACTTCACCGAGTGAAAAACACTCCTATAAGCGCTGTTCCACACTTAAAAAGCAATAAACATGTAAGTCTACCAGACGCAGCACTGCGATAAAACACACAAAGATGAAACAAGAGAACATGCAATTATTAGAATAAGGCTCAAATTGAGGTAAATTAATCTTATAATGTCTGCCTAACAGTAAAGTGAATGAATATAATGATTGCCAAATACAACACCTGTTATCAAAAACGGTGCAAAAATTTACATCAAAATTCAAATAAGACCTACATGGTGATGAAAAAAGTATCAAGACATAGCTTGTAAACATACAATAGTGCATTGTTGAGAACGTACGGAAATTAATATACTTTTCTTTTGTATCTGCAAAAATGTTTAAGCTGCATTTTAGATGTTATGCGATACCCTCATTCTAATAAAAATGTTTCGTACTATTGGGAAAATAGGTCTATCTTTGTACGCTTTTCCTTTGCAAAATTTAATATTGGCACTAAGTATCCCTTCTATAACCAGTTTCCATATTGTACCGAAATATTTCCTTCCAATTCCTTCATATAAACCATTATTACTTATTTGGTACATGAAGTCTACCGAAGTTACCCATACTTTCTCCTTTATATATACCCGTAATTTTATGCTGAAGGCTTGTGAAACAGAACAATGTTTTTTTTTTTCTATATTTGTGGTATATGTATACCATTTATAGCGTCATTATCCTTCGCGGATAAAAAAAAAAAAAAAAGTCTTATTTCCAAACCAATTTCCACGATGATCGACTTGTGACATTCATCCTCATTCATTATCCTATCAAAATGTACCTCGGACATTTCAGTTGGAGAGGGTGTGATATCTATGAAGCTGAGGTAGGTGAAGGTTGCAAGTGGTTAATGCAAACCACTGAACCAAGTGCTGCAGTAGTAAGGTTAAGTATCTGAGCAGCAATATATATGTTTAACTGAACACTGGTGATATCAACCCTGCAAATAGGTTACAATTATGCCACACGATTTCACCGTTATAATACGATATCAGCATGAACACTCCTGCCTGTCCGTCTCGTAAGCAGGATATTGATACACTCCATCATTCGCCAGCGGTAAAGTTGGCCGATACCGAAATTATCAATTTCACTTCTCTGACGACTATTCGTTCATATCACACTGATGCGTTGTTGTGTGAGGTTCGACATTCAATATATGAAATGTATTGAACAATAAATTTCAAAAACCCTTCAAACCAAAGCAAGGGTAGCGACAACGCAAGGAAGAGCAGTAACAACTAGCTCTGAAAGAACGACTACAGCTTCGAACATGTCAGTAGCTGGCACGCGACCGAGTCTGAAAACCAACGATTGCACATTGTCCTGCGCAATGTTACTGCGAATGTAGTTATGGCTACCACCGCTACGGAGCAGTGATGGCTTGCCTAACTGACGTATTCGAGCATGCTGATCCTTTGGAATTCTTATTTTATTTAGGTAAACTCTATATATGCAAAGTTTTATTAGTGAGACGAATATAACGATGTTTTATTGGCCTCAATAATGTTCAAAACTTGCCGTCTTGAAACAGTCTTACAGAATTGAAGCGTTTTACACAACTAAGGCGCCAAGCACCTAAAATTGGCAAATCATAAAACACGCAAAGAACCCAACATTTACCAGAATTTGCGATGCCCAGGTCTAAGGTTTGAAAGCCAAGCAGAACGCAAGGGTCAGCGAATCTCATTAGCTTTGTCTAACTATGAACTAGGCAGACGCACTAGAGGAAACCCTCCCTCTTAACACTGGTTACTGGCCCACAAAATGAAAAGAGCTTGTTGTTCCGGTTCTCAATAGGCTGGCTGCCAATTTTGACCCCTTCGAAAGGCAAATTAGAACGATAGAACTAAGTTTCAGAACCCACGACCCAATGAAGTTCGCTGGCAACGAAGCAACGGTGTCCGCGCCTTTGCGACTGCTGCAGGGCTGGTCTCTAACAATAATCAGAGTGAGCCACTGAAAGATAATACACTTTACTTTGATCCCAGCCCTGAGCACACAAGCATAAGAACGCATTGCTCTAAGTTTAAAAATCACTTCCTTGTAAACACTTCGAATGAAAAACACCCCTATAAGCGCTGTTCCACACTTAAAAAGCAATAAATATGTATGTCTACCAGACGCAGCACTTCGCATATGTTCAATAAACACACAAAATTTGAATATAAGTGAATAATCCAAAGAAAGCAGTGAAGGTTAACGGAAGATAGGAGGGCTGAAAGAAGAGTGTTGATCATGGCATTCTAAACGAAAAAAAAATGGCGTCCTAGCTAGGAGCTGCGTAATCTTCCTACGTATTGATACGTCGAATAAAAGCTCAAGCAAGCCCCACTTGTTAAGGAAAAATGCACAGAAACATTGCCTTAGTGCTAAGGAAAGTCTGACTTACCAAAAAGACGAGTAGACACCAAGACATCAGGCAACACAGACTGGAAATACAGAGCGTAAGAACACATCCGTCTTTGGAACCGACACAGAGATGACTAAAAATGGCGGCCGAACTCAGTAGCAAGAAACATATACAAAGAAGCGCAATTTCAGCTTTTGACATACTAATTTTTGTTATGTTTTTCATACACGTGAAGGAGGTACCACCCTCCTTGACTCGACGGTTTATCCCTCTATCAAACTTACACGAGAAGGAGGTACCACCCTCCTTGACTTGACCAAGGTTTACCCCACTATCAAACTTGCACGTGAAGTAGGTACCACCCCCCTTGACCCGACGAAGGTTTACCCCACTACCAAACTTACACGTGAAGGAGGTACCACCCTCCTTGAGGCAAGACGAGTGCTGTCATGACGGCTTCCTCCCTCCCTCTTGCGATGTCAGTAGACGACTGAGGGTGACGTGGTCCTCGACGGTGGTCGGAAGGTCATCATATCCAACCCGTTGTTTGACTGGAATTAGGGAAATGAACGGTGTCTTAATTTCTATTTCAACTTGAACACATTACGGCATATTTTAATTAAGTTAAATTACGACATGTTGTATATCATCTATCAGTGTTTATGTGTGGGTTATGATAGAGATGAAGTCATGGGTGCATTATAGATTAATCTATTATCATCCATCTTTGAATATTTCCTTAAAATGGGTGGCAACTGCGAGGACAAAAACCTCTCACTAGCAATGTTATCCTTACAATTCTTGTTCTGTGAAAATTTAGGGTAAACAAAATGCAATCGGATGTCATCATTTACCAGCAAAAGGAGCTTCAAAAGCTGGTATCTTATTGTTTGTATACTGCAAACATAAAACTTTAGTCATTATTCCCATGTTGAGTTAAACTGCTAATTGAGGCAAACAACCTATATGGCCTATAAGCCTAATTTCATAACTTATAATCTACGCAATACCTTTAATATGAAAATGAGATGATAATGACTGAAATATTTCCAAATATATTACCTACTTCATTGTTATCAAAACTTAGCCAAACCCATATATAGTTACCCGCGAACAGACACTTCGGATTTGGCTGATAATAAACTCCGATGCAGGTATTTCATTCTATATACATCATTCACCATTGCTGCCATGTTCCACTCCTTTTCACAAACTGAGCACACGGAAACATAACGAATTGCACTAAGTTTGAAAAACACTTCCTTGTAAACACTTCACCGAGTGAAAAACACCTCTATAAGCACTGTTCCACACTTAAAAAGCAATAAACATGTATGTCTACCAGACACAGCACTTCACATATGTTCAATAAACACACCAAATTTGAATATAAGTGAATAATCCAAAAAGCAGTGAAGGTTAACGGAAGATAGGAGGGCTGAAAAAAGAGTGTTGATCATGGCATTCTAAACGAAACCAAAATGGCGTCCTAACTAGAAGCTGTGCAATCCTTGCTACGAATTGATACATCGAATAAAAGCTCAAGGAAGCCTCACTTCTCAAGGAAAATGCAAAGAAACATTGCCATAGTGCTAAGGAAAGTCTGACTTACCAAAAATAAGAGTAGACACCAATACATCAAGCAACACAGACTTGACATACAGAGCGTAAGAAGACATCCGTCTTTGGCACCTACACAGAGAAGACTAGAAATGGTGGCCGAGCTCAGCAGCAAGAAACATATACAAAGAAGAGCAATTTCAGACTTTGACATACTAATTTTTGTGATGCTTGCAATAACGCCATCTGGGGGCGAATCAAGAACTATTAGAAAACGGGAAACAGAGCTTAACTATCAAAGAAAACGAGGACCTTCAAAGTAATTGCAAGATATTTAAATCTGCCATAATTTCTGCAGGGAATAAAGTCCTTTATTGTACTTTGTGTGGTAAAAATGTTATGTTTTGCCTTAGCAATGATAAGACTGAATACAAACTGACATTATGTTAACTTATACAAAATTCTTTGCTAGTGCTGATATGAATTAGTAATTATGTATACATGTCATGATCCTATCTTCGGTTTGTGCTGATGATTTATGGTAATTTAGATTTCCCTAATACTCTTACATTTCACCTTATTCTTGAATATTGTGATAAAAGGAAACAAATTATCGTGTGATATTCATTTGGTGCAATACAGTATTGATAAATATATATCAGAACATTTTTTTCACCTTGTGATAGACTGTATGTACATGCGTACACACATGCATGCAGTAATACAAAATAGGATATCAAAGTGTAACTGTGTGAAATGCATGCATATCGAAATTCACATATAATCACAAGCAGTCATAAATCTGCTTGAAATATAAACACAGACAGTAATATATTATAGTCTTTAAAGAATTCAATAGTGTATTGTACATGGATGTAAAATAGTTATCAAGTCTTACAAATTAAGATAATTCTTTTAAGTATAACAAACTGATATGCAAGAGTATTTCTATCTACATGGAAATATATTCAGTCATACTCGTTGAAAACGAAAACACAGGTAGTAATACGCAGAGTCAGTGTATATTTCATATAATTTTGTGAAGCGAAATACAGGATCTTGCGAACAAACACACAAAGATGAAAAAAGAGAATATACCCAATTATTAGAATAGGGTTCAAATTGAGGTAAATTAATCTTATAATGTCTGCCTGACAGTAGAGTAAATGAATAAAATGATTGCCAAATACAACACCTGTTAATAACATCAAAAACGGTGCAAAAATTTATATCAAAACAACTCAAATAAGACCTATATGGTGATGAAAAAAAGTATCAAGCCATTGCTGGTAAACATACAATAGTGCATTGTTGAGAACGTACGGAAATTAATATACTTTTCTTTTGTATCTGCAAAAATGTTTAAGCTTCTGCATTTTAGATGTTATGTGATACCCTCACTCTAATGAAAATTAATATGCTTCGTACTATTGGGAACACAGGTCTATCTTTTTACGTTTTTCCTTTGCAAAATTTCATATTAGCACAAATTATCCCTTTTATAACCAGTTTCCATATTGTACCGAAATATTTCCTTCCAATTCCTTCATATAAACCATTATTACTTTTGTGGTACAGTAAGTCTACCGAAGTTACTCATACTTTCTCCTTTATATATATCCATACTTTATGCTGAAGGCTTGTGAAACAGAACAATGTTTTTTTTTCTATATTTGTGGTATATATTGAGAGGGTGAAGGCATGTACAGAGCATCAGATTGGGGAAGAGCAGTGTGGTTTCAGAAGTGATAGAGGATGTGTGGATCAGGTGTTTGCTTTGAAGAATGTATGTGAGAAATACTTAGAAAAGCAAATGGATTTGTATGTAGCATTTATGGAATTGGAGAAGGCATATGATAGATTTGATAGAGATGCTCTGTAGAAAGTATTAAGACTATATGGTGTAGGAGGCAAGTTGTTAGAAGCAGTGAAAAGTTTTTATCGAGGATGTAAGGCATGTGTACGTGTAGGAAGAGAGGAAAGTGATTGGTTCTCAGTGAATGTAGGTTTGCGACAGGGGTGTGTGATGTCTCCATGGTTGTTTAATCTGTTTATGGATGTGGTTGTTAGGGAGGTAAAATGCAAGAGTTTTGGAAAGAGGGGCAAGTAAGAAGTCTGTTGTGGATGAGAGAGCTTGGGAAGTGAGTCAGTTGTTGTTCGCTGATGATACAGCGCTGGTGGCTGATTCATGCGAGAAACTGCAGAAGCTGATGACTGAGTTTGGTAAAATGTGTGAAAGTTGAGAGTAAACGTGAATAAGAGCAAGGTTATTAGGTACAGTAGAGTTGAGGGTCAAGTCATTTGGGAGGTAACTTTGAATGGAGAAAAACTGGAGGAAGTGAGGCGTTTTTAGATATCTGGGAGTGGATTTGGCAGCGGATGGAACCATGGAAGCGGAAGTGAATCATAGGGTGGGGGAGGGGGCGAAAATTCTGGGAGCCTTGAAGAATGTGTGGAAGTCGAGAACATTATCTCGGAAAGCAAAAATGGGTACGTTTGAAGGAATAGTGGTTCCACCAATGTTATATGGTTGCGAGGTGTGGGCTATGGATAGAGTTGTGCGCAGGAAGGTGGATGTGCTGAAAATGAGATGTTTGAGGACAATATGTGGTGTAAGGTGGTTTGATCGAGTAAGTAATGTAAGGGAGAGAGAGATGTGTGGCAATAAAAAGAGTGTGGTTGAGAGAGCATAAGAGGGTGTTTTGAGATGGTTTGGTCACATGGAGAGAATGAGTGAGGAAAAATTGAACAAGAGGATATATTTGTCAGAGGTGGAGGGAACGAGAAGTGGGAGACCAAATTGGAGGTGGAAAGATGGAGTGAAAAAGATTTTGAGTGATCGGGGCCTGAACATACAGGAGGGTGAAAGGCGTGCAAGGAATAGAGTGAATTGGAACGATGTGGTATACCGAGGTCGACGTGCTGTCAATGGATTGAACCAGGGCATGTGAAGCATCTGGGGTAAACCATGGAAAGTTCTGTGGAGCCTGGATGTGGAAAAGGAGCTGTGGATTCGGTGCATTATTACATGACAGCTAGAGACTGAGTGTGAACGAATGTGGCCTTTGTTGTCTTTTCCTAGCACTACCTTGCACACATGAGGGGGGAGGGGGTTATTTCATGTGTGGCGAGGTGGAGATGGAAATTGATAAAGGCAGACAGTATGAATGATGTACATGTGTATATATGTATATGTCTGCATATATATGTATACGTTGAGATGTATAGGTATGTATATTTGCGCGTGTGGACGTGTATGTATATACATGTGTATGTGGGTGGGTTGGGCCATTCTTTCGTCTATTTCCTTGCGCTACCTCGCTAACGCGGGAGACAGCGACAAAGCAAAATAAAATAAAAAAAAATGTATACAATTATAGGGTCATTATCCTCCGTGGATAAAAAAAAAAAATCATTTCCAAACCATCAATTTCTACGATGATCGACTTGACATTCATCCTCATTTATTATCCTAACAATCAAAATGTACCTCGGACATTACAGTTGGAGAGGGTGTGATATCTATGAAGTTGAGGTAGGTGAAGGTTGCAAGTGGTTAATGCAAACCACTGAACCAAGTGCTGCAGTAGTACGGTTAAGTATCTGAGCAGCAAGATATTAACTGAACACTGGTGATCAATTCTGCAAATAGGTTACAATTATGCCACATGATTTCCCCGTTATAATACGATATTTGCATGAACATTCCTGCCTGTCCTTCTCTTAAGCAGGATATTGATACACTCCATCATCGTCAGCGGTAAAGTTGGCCGATACTGAAATTATTAACTTTTCTCTCTTCACTGACGACTCTTCTTTCGTATCACACTGATGCGTTGTTGTGTGAGGTTCGACATTCAATACATCATGAAAATATACATAAACACAATCAACCATTCAAATATTTTATTGCAATCGTTATCAAACGTTAATCGTTCCTTACAGCTGGAAAGACAAAACAGAATATATTGGCGACATGAACAACCTTCATAACGTGAATAAATCATACATACATTTTCCTCTACATATCGTAAAAGTATACATTGTCTTATGCTTATTATTGACACATATGTATTAAGCAATAATAAACCAATCAATTTATAAAGACAAATGAAACCCAATTTTTAGGTACAGTAATACACCGCCCAGCCTACAGAGTTCCTGAAAGGCGTGGACGTGGTTCAGTAGTTGATGGCTAGTCATCTTGTCTCCAGGTTGCCAGGTGTACACCATTTTTGCCCAAACATGTTCAATGATAATTTGGTCTGTTCATTGCTGGCTT
The DNA here is from genome assembly GCF_036320965.1 of Panulirus ornatus. Classification (NCBI taxonomy): domain Eukaryota; kingdom Metazoa; phylum Arthropoda; class Malacostraca; order Decapoda; family Palinuridae; genus Panulirus; species Panulirus ornatus. The sequence goes on from NC_092286.1 coordinate 156,179, forward strand.
GTCCAGGAGCTACAGGGTGTCTTGTTCCTAAGTACCAGCGTTGACCGGCACGAGCAGTGTGGACGGGGCACCTATCGTTAATAGAAATGACAGGCCCGGCATGGAGAGGTAAACTCCTCGCCCGCAGAGACGGTAGAAACGTTCCTCCAGCACTTACTGTAGGTAATGGTTCATGATAGGGATGGTGACAAGCTGATATCGCATGTACACAATAGCAAAGTAACATTTTATATGAAATAACCTATGCAATATTTCTTGTTAATATTTTAATTTTTTTTTTTTTTTTTTTTTTTTTTTTACAACTACTAAGGAGCTCTAAAGCCAAAACGAATTTCATTTTGTATTACATTTTGTATAACAATTTGACGAATAAAGCATCTTATCTTATCTTAATGTCACTCTTCTCTACATGATACAGGTAAAGTGATATGAACGGGCCTCCTCTCTCATGCTGGCTCGGTCATATGTGCCTGCGAAACATTATGATTTTAACGCTTATTGTAGTGATTCGGCAAGATTTATATCTATAGTGGTTTATAAACAGTATATCAACTTTTGGTTACCAACATGAATTTCTGGTTACTATAACTATGCCGTTCTAAGTCTTGGAACAAGTTCTCAACGTCATATCGGTTACAGCAGTGAACCTTACCATGAGAGTTGGATATACACATCTCCTCCGTGAACACTGTTCAGACCAGATTCTGTTTCACTCAGAATGTGCTGTTCCCTCAGGCGTTCATTCCTCGCGGGAGTTCTGTGGTGTGTTCCTTTGTCGTGCAAAATTCACTACGGCTCAATGGAAAAACGTCTTATGCCCATCACGTTCGCTGGAGGGGGTTGCCTCTGCCGCTCATGTTCTCTCTGCCAACAATAAAACACAACCATGTTCACAAAGAATGGACACTTCCCTGAATTGAAAATCTAAATCTCAATTATAAAGTTTAGATAGTTATAAGCCTAATTTCATAACTTACAATCTACGTAATACCTTTAATATGAAAATGAGGTTACAATAATGACAAATATTTTCAAATATATTGCCTACTTCATTGTTATCAAAACTTAGCCAAACCCATATATAGTTACCCGCGAATAGACACTTCGGATTTGGCTGATAATAAACTCCGATGCAGGTATTTCATTCTCTATAGATCATTCACCATTGCTGCCATGTTTCACTCCTTTTCACACACTCTTATAACTTACATTAAGTCGTTCAGGTTACCGCTCTCCAACCTTCTTCTATTCCACTTTATGGTATTGGAGGACAGGACAACTTCATGTGCGATGCCCAGTATGGAGAACACATTATCAAGGAGAGTGATCATGCGACCTCTGAGCACCAACCTCTCATCTCTCCGATTCACCCTAGCCTACCTCGACGCGGTCCAGTAGACGAGCTACCGTTCCCCGGCCAGCCAACCCAACCTGCCTCACCATAACTCAGTACAGAAGCCACCACTCACCTGCCATTTCTGGGCTACCTCACCGCGACCCAGTATAGTTACCACCGCTTCGCGGCTCACTGAACCTAAACCTACCTCACAATGATCCAGTTTGGTAGCCACCACTCACCCGCCTATTCTAACCTACCTCACCTTGACCCAATGCAGTACCTCCTCGCCCACCCGACCGTAGCCTATGAAAATCTTACCTAACCTCCTAAGTAGCAGATAATTATAATGGAAATGTGCCGTTATTATTGTGGTCTGCTGGTGTGAGAACGGATGAAATGACCACGTATAGGGGAGGTTAGGCAGTAGGGCGAACTCTTACCACAATTTCTAATTTCTTTCACTGGCAACACGAAACTTCATAAGGACCCGATGGTCTGTTACTCTTTGTATTTTGCAAATCCAAAACAAAGAACGTCATTCGGATGAGCTAAACTATCAATTTACCAAAACCATGTTAACTGTAATAACGTCTATGGCGGGTTACACGTTCCAGGATGAACAATCATAAGCTTTCACCTGAGTGAATAACAATATACTTCGAAATCTCTGTCTACAGAGTTCATCGTTCTCTACATTTCCTAGCTGTCGTAATTACATTAAGTACACCTAACTATAGTTCACCACTCACTCTACATTGGTTACAACCATTAATCTCCAAATGTTACTCTTACCTGACTAGAAACAAGACCTTTGTTTATGCAGAAATCAGTCAACTCAGAGCCGGGAGCACGAAGCCAGCTGGTAACTACCTAGCTGGCGACCAATCACCTGTGGTCACATATCTTCACCTTTCCACCACCACAAGACTTGTGTCAGCAAATTGAATTTTACCCAGAGTGTCTCAGTGACCAGATTCTTACCTCTTCTATAGTACCCTGAAACCTCCTCCACCACTACACTTGCCGGAGCCCTTAAGGCGATACTGTCACTCACCACAACAACCCAGGAAATGAACGTATGAACCAGAAACATAATAATCTTTGATTCCGCAATAAATGCGCTCGTCCACCATCTCGAAGCAGAAGCGAGGCTTCATTGTATCGCAAAGCGTTGTCTCAATCCAGTGAAATGACTTGCATGGCCTTTTATCATTTTGTAACGTTCGTTTTTTATTATACACTTGCTAATATTCCATGTATTCGTGCTACATGCACGTTACTGAAAAATCTATGCAGAAAAATTATTTTTGTTGCATAATAAATAATATATATATATATATATATATATATATATATATATATATATATATATATATATATATATATATATATATATATATATATATATTGTAAACGTGAGTCCGTCCATGTTAGTGCCAATGTAACAATTCGGATTCAGACATTATCCACGTTTATAATGTATTCCGACTCTTCTGACATCAGTCAATTTCTAAACAATGTTTTACTTGTTTGTCTTTCTTTGGTCAACCACGACTGAAAAAAAATATATAATCTTAAGAATACATTTTGTCCTTGATGATGGAAATTCAACATTTTTATCACGATTGTGGACAGAACATCTACCAGGACGGCCGTAGCCAGGACTAACAACCTATTTCACCATTTACCACACTCACCATAGAAAGTGGAATTGCGTCGATGGTTTTCAATAACCACATATGTTCTTATAGTACTTCCCTAACGTACAATGAGAGGCGGACACAGAAACAACAGAAGAATGTAAACATACCACACTAAAACATGAGCAATATACTCGTCCTGCTTTTAATGTGGTATTTCCTGAAACAACCTTTGTCGACGGAAATTTCCAAGCCTCGTATGTCAACTGTCCTGATTGATTTACTTTTTTGTGGAGAGTCCGAGGCAGAAAGGTCATCTGAATACCCTAATCAAAGCATCTTATTAAAGAGTATATACATATACGTCCAAATGTACGATAGTGCACTACGATGGCCTGTTCTCTGACACGCATAAGGTATTCGCTCCCTGCTAAACAAGAACGGCTCACTCCCTGAAGAATCAAAGCCGTTTTTTCCAATGACGTCTAACCAGCTGACATACGTCAGCAACTCGTATCCTGGAGCGTGTTGGTCCGTCTCCTCCAGATACAGAATGTCAGCACACTCCAAGATGACGACTACGCTCAACACATGCAGGCAATTCACTCTCTGACAGTAGGATGTCAGCCACCGCCACACGTCGGTGCTTTACTCCCTGCAGTGGCTCTCTCCCTGGGAGACTCCGGCAACTCGATCCCTAATAAACAACCTTCTGCCTAATACCTAAAGCTCATATCACTCTCTAAAAGCTAAACATAATCTTCTATTCCACTTCATGGTGTTGGAGGACAGGACAACTTCATGTGCGATGCCCAGTATGGACAACACATTATCAAGGAGAGTGATCATGCGACCTCTGAGCACCAACCTCTCATCTCTCCGATTCACCCTAGCCTACCTCGACGCGGTCCAGTAGACGAGCTACCGTTCCCCGGCCAGCCAACCCAACCTGCCTCACCATAACTCAGTACAGAAGCCACCACTCACCTGCCATTTCTGGGCTACCTCACCGCGACCCAGTATAGTAACCACCGCTTCGCGGCTCACCGAACCTAAACCTACCTCACAATGATCCAGTTTGGTAGCCACCACTCACCCGCCTATTCTAACCTACCTCACCTTGACCCAATGCAGTACCTCCTCGCCCACCCGACCGTAGCCTATGAAAATCTTACCTAACCTCCTAAGAAGATAATCAATGGAAATGTGCCGTTATTATTGTGGTCTGCTGGTGTGAGAACGGATGAAATGACCACGTATAGGGGAGGTTAGGCAGTAGGGCGAACTCTTACCACAATTTCTAAGTTCTTTCACTGGCAACATGAAACTTCAAAAGGACCCGGTGGTCTGTTACTCTTTGTATTTTGCAAATCCAAAACAAAGAACGTCATTCGGATGAGCTAAACTATCAATTTACCAAAACCATGTTAACTGTAATAACGTCTATGGCGGGTTACACGTTCCAGGATGAACAATCATAAGCTTTCACCCGAGTGAATAGCAATATACTTCGAAGTCTCTGTCTACAGAGTTCATCGTTCTCTACATTTTCTGGCAGTTGTAATTACATTAAGTACACCTAACTATAGTTCACCACTCACTCTACATTGGTTACAACCATTAATCTCCAAATGTTACTCTTACCTGACTAGAAACAAGACCTTTGTTTATGCAGAAATCAGTCAACTCAGAGCCGGGAGCACGAAGCCAGCTGGTAACTACCTAGCTGGCGACCAATCACCTGTGGTCACATATCTTCACCTTTCCACCACCACAAGACTTGTGTCAGCAAATTGAATTTTACCCCGAGTGTCTCAGTGACCAGATTCTTACCTCTTCTATAGTACCCTGAAACCTCCTCCAACACTACACTTGCCGGAACCCTTAACGCGTTACTGTCACTCACCACAACAACCCAGAAAATGAACGTATGAACCAGAAACATAATAATCTTCGATTCCGCAATAAACACGCTCATCCGCCATCTCGAAGCAGAAGCGAGGCTTCATTGTATCGCAAAGCATCGTCTCAATCTAGTGAAATGACTTGCATGGCCTTTTATCATTTTGTAACGTTCGTTTTTTACTATAAACTTACTAATATTCCACGTATTCGTGCTACATGCACGTTACTAAAATCTGCAGGAGAATTATTTTTGTTGCATGATAAATAATATATACTGTAAACGTGAGTCCGTCCATGTTAGTGCCAATGTAACAATTCGGATTCAGACATTATCCACGTTTATAATGTATTCCGACTCTTCTGACATCAGTCAATTTCTAAACAATGTTTTACTTGTTTGTCTTTCTTTGGTCAACCACGACTGAAAAAAAATATATAATCTTAAGAATACATTTTGTCCTTGATGATGGAAATTCAACATTTTTATCACGATTGTGGACAGAACATCTACCAGGACGGCCGTAGCCAGGACTAACAACCTATTTCACCATTTACCACACTCACCATAGAAAGTGGAATTGCGTCGATGGTTTTCAATAACCACATATGTTCTTACAGTACTTCCCTAACGTGCAATTAGAGGTGGACACAGAATCAACAGAAGAATGTAAACATACCACACTAAAACATGAGCAATATACTCGTCCTGCTTTTAATGTGGTATTTCCTGAAACAACCTTTGCCGACGGAAATTTCCAAGCCACGTATGGCAACTGTCCTGATTGATTTACTTTTTTGTGGAGAGTCCGAGGCAGAAAGGTCATCTGAATACCCTAATCAAAGCATCTTATTAAAGAATATATACATATACGTCCAAATGTACGATAGTGCACTACGATGGCCTGTTCTCTGACACACATAAGGTATTCGCTCCCTGCTAAACAAGAACGGCTCACTCCCTGAAGCATCAAAGCCGTTTTTTCCAATGACGTCTAACCAGCTGACATACGTCAGCAACTCGTATCCTGGAGCGTGTTGGTCCGTCTCCTCCAGATACAGAATGTCAGCACACTCCAAGAGTCAGACTACGCTCAACACATGCAGGCAATTCACTCTCTGACAGTAGGATGTCAGCCACCGCCACACGTCGGTGCTTTACTCCCTGCAGTGGCTCTCTACTTGGGAGACTCCGGCAATTCGCTCCCTAACAAACAACCTCCTGCCTAATACCTAAAGCTCATATCACTCTCTAAAAGCTAAACATAATCTTCTATTCCACTTCATGGTGTTGGAGGACAGGGCAACTTCATGTGCGATGCCCAGTATGGACAACACATTATCAAGGAGAGTGATCATGCGACCTCTGAGCACCAACCTCTCATCTCTCCGATTCACCCTAGCCTACCTCGACGCGGTCCAGTAGACGAGCTACCGTTCCCCGGCCAGCCAACCCAACCTGCCTCACCATAACTCAGTACAGAAGCCACCACTCACCTGCCATTTCTGGGCTACCTCACCGCGACCCAGTATAGTAACCACCGCTTCGCGGCTCACCGAACCTAAACCTACCTCACAATGATCCAGTTTGGTAGCCACCACTCACCCGCCTATTCTAACCTACCTCACCTTGACCCAATGCAGTACCTCCTCGCCCACCCGACCGTAGCCTATGAAAATCTTACCTAACCTCCTAAGTAGCAGATAATTATAATGGAAATGTGCCATTATTATTGTGGTCTGCTGGTGCGAGAACGGATGAAGTGACCACGTATAGGGGAGGTTAGGCAGTAGGGCGAACTCTTACCACAATTTCTAAGTTCTTTCACTGGCAACACGAAACTTCAAAAGGACTCGGTGGTCTGTTACTCTTTGTATTTTGCAAATCCAAAACAAAGAACGTCATTCGGATGAGCTAAACTATCAATTTACCAAAACCATGTTCAGTGTAATAACGTCTATGGCGGGTTACACGTTCCAGGATGAACAATCATAAGCTTTCACCTGAGTGAATAGCAATATACTTCGAAATCTCTGTCTACAGAGTTCATTGTTCTCTACATTTCCTAGCTGTCGTAATTACATTAAGTACACCTAACTATAAATCACCACTCACTCTACATTGGTTACAACCATAAATCTCCAAATGTTACTCTTACCTGACTAGAAATAAGACCTTTGTTTATGCAGAAATCAGTCAACTCAGAGCCGGGAGCACGAAGCCAGCTGGTAGCTACCTAGCTGGCGACCAGTCACCTGTGGTCACATATCTTCACCTTTCCACCACCACAAGACTTGTGTCAGCAAATTGAATTTTACCCCGAGTGTCTCAGTGACCAGATTCTTACCTCTTCTCTAGTACCCTGAAACCTCCTCCACCACTACACTTGCCGGAACCCTTAACGCGTTACTGTCACTCAACACAACAATCCAGGAAATATTTCAAACGTCTGAACCAGAAACATAGTAAACATAGTAAATGTGAGGGAAATGTTTGTAAATAATTGCTGGTTAGCGGAAGAATGCTATTCTCTTCTGTGATGCCAGATTTCTATCTATCTAACTGCAACTCTGATGTCCATTCCCTTTGGGAATTCCCTCAAGGGGATGGCCATGGTAAAAGTGTCCATAACTGTTGAATTCCAGGGCCAGACTTTTCCCTCATTAAAATATCCATGAGCAGCTGATGGTATTTATTCTACATATCAGATTAACTAACCTTCAAACTTGTTTCTCATAATTTCAATGGGATCCAAATCATGGAGAATCTTTACTGACAGTGTTTAGCCATGAAGCTTTGGTATATCAAGCTGTTTGGTCTCCACATCTGTCTGGGTGTGTTGCTTGTTTCAATTACATGAAAGTACCTTTTCAAATACATTTTATGATATGAGCTGAAAGTGACCTCATTATTGACACTCATTCCTTTTCAAATGCACATTATAATCTGAGCTGAAAGTGAACTAATCATTAATCCTCTTTCCTTTTCAAATTAGGCACTTCAGGTCTGATCATTTGACATTCCTACATATCCATTCATAATCAGAAATTGAAAATATACACTTATCTTTATATTCTCCAAATAGGTCTCTTAATATTCTTACTATTCATATCATGAACTACCTCCCTTTAGTGCACATTCCTATTAAGTCTTATTCAATTGTATATCAAAACCATCTCTGCCTACCTGTATTCTATTGTAAATGACATAGTTGCAATTGTCATCCTCAGCCATTAAAATAAGAGTGCCATTTGAATTATCTAAGTAGAACATGAGCTGGAAGTAGCATTTGTTTTTACATACTTCCCTCCACCCACTTTCAGCCCATCAGTAAGAAGCATTTCCACCATGTCACTCTATCTCGGAAAACTCCATCTCATTGCACTGTTAGGCCTTCCAATTCTGTATTTGTTACAGATTTATTAGATGTTATCCCTCCATCTCTTGTTAGGCCTACTTGCTGGCCTTCTTTCAATCAATACCCAAGTTCAGGGTATGGTAATGTACCAGAGTTTGATAATGAATAAGAAAATAGTGTGAATTAATTGCAAAAAATTGAGAATTTATTGTGTCTGAAAGAGGAAGTTAGTATATGAAGTAATACTTGTATGAATGACTAGGCGGTAAAGCTTTTTCATGGGGTTTAAGGAGGCTGAGACTTGAAAGAGAAGTAGAAGCTAGACATAGGAATGCATTGTAGAAAAAAATGACCGAGCTTATATGATGGGGCTAAAGGAAGGAGTAGTGCACCCCCCTCTTAAATGCACTTTGCTTTTGCATCTAACAACAGGGAGAAGACTTCTGAAATAAATGAAATCTAGCAATATTATCAGCAAAAAAGTACAGTTAAATGATTTTCAGTATGTCCATGTTTTCTTTACTTGAAGTGAAATATGCACAGGTCAGTGAGGATTATTCATGTTTAGACACTATCTGTATGTTGCAAAAATGTGCTAATAAGAGATAAGTGAAGGAAGTTTGAAAAAACAGTTTGATCAAGGGATTATAAAACCAGTGAACATAGTTTGAAAGAAGATCAGAGCTAAGTTTTCATCTTGAATTTTTTATGACCTAGGTAGTCCATATTTGTTCATGTATTTTGTGTCCACCTTATGAATTTTATTGAATTATCTTGTGATGCATGAAACATATCTGCAGAGATATGAGCCTGAACCAGGATGGCCCATATCCATTCATATTGTGCTAAAGTATAACCAGATGAGAAATATTGACAAGAAAATTTCACCCATTTTTATTGTAGGATAAAAGGTATGAACACTTGTTTTTCTGTCTAACTATCTGTCTATTACCATAACTCTGTTTCCAGTTTAACCACTCCTAAAAAAAAAAAAAAAAAAAAAAAAAAAAAAACTGTCAACAGGAGTTAGGGAATGGAGTAGTTAAAGATTTCAGATTTTCACCATAATTGTTTTATTGTGGAATCGTTGAAACAAAAAAAGATCCTATTTGCAGCTGATTTCTTCTCTGGCATTTAAAGTGATGGGACACTTAGAATATGGAATGCAAAAAAGAAGCTTCAGCCATTGGTGACAATACGTGCTTGTGATGGGGAAGTCTTGAGTTGTCGTTGGTGCAAGTACATCAAAATGATATTGCCACAGCAGGCACTGATGGTGCCATCCATGACTGGGATTCAAGACAGCCTGGGCAAGCAGTCTTTAATCTTAAGGTCAGCAACTTAAGTGTTTTCAGAGCTCTTTTTCTACTTTAAATGATTGATTTAGTTGTTTTCATACTTTGATTTGCCATTTCCTGTGTTAGCAAGGCAGCTTCAGGAACAGAAGAAGAAAGACCTCATTTGCCTACATCCTTTCTTTATCCGTCATGTGTCAAGGGTAATGATCTAATATTTTGTGTAAAAATATCATAACTCTCTGTGAAGAAGGAAGAAATCAGGATGGAGAGTGAGTGACCGTAAAGAGGATGAGAAATTTGACCCAGGAATGTAACCCAACTTTATCCTCTTAAATCATGTATCACCTATCTTTTATATACTTCACAAGATTTATAATTTTATGATTATGTGCTAGATGGGGCTGATGTCCTAATGTTTGCAAATATTGGACTATCCTCTGATTGAAAGCATATGTTATGTTAGATTACCTTTGCCAGAGTATTACTCTAAGTCATGTGGTTAATGAGAGTGTGGAGAAAATGTTGGTAAAATAAAGTTAGCTGTTTCTGAAAAGTGAATTCTTGTACAGTATAAGGAGCTGAAAAAAATCAGAAAATTGTTTTGAGTTATATGCAAGTAAGGTTCTCTGGTGGCACTGACATAGCCATGGTTGCTTAAGGCATCCACCCCCTACATGATAATATTTTTTTGTTTGTTGATATCAGAATGCTTTGTGTGAATGATTATTGAGCCATATTGTATACCTATATATGGAGTGAAAAAGACTTTGAGCAATTGGAGCCTGAACATATAGTAGGGTGAAAGGTGTGCACAGGATAGAGTGAATTGAGAAAATGCAATATACTTGGGTTGACATGTTGTCAAAGTACTGAACCAGGACATGTGATGCATCTTTGGTAAACCATGGAAAAGTCTTTGGGGCCTGGTTGTGGATTTGTGGATAGGGAGCTGTGGTTTTGTTGCATTAAACATGACAGCCAGAGAAAGGATGTGAGCAGCTGTGGCATATCTATTTCTGTTTACAGCACTACCTTGCTAACACAGGAAATAGCAATAGAATATGAAGAAAAAAAGATATATATTATAGATTTACTTTTAGCAATGATATGGATTGCTAACTTTTATATTTGTATTCTGTAAAGGGTTTGTACGGAAATAAGAATGGTGGTTAATTTTTTTTTTATCTCATCAGCATTATATAGCACCATGATGAAAGCATTATCTCCAGAAATGCCATGTACTCTATATTTTTACATATTGCTTTTATATGATCACAGTGTGAGTTGCATCAGTTTCCTAAATTGTTTCAGGGACATGGATATCAAGTACACAGAGTAAAGTTCTCTCCTTTCATAGAGACCCAGTTGGCTTCAGTGTCTTATGATTTTATTCAGGTATAGTATGGTACAGGACTTACATTTGTTTCGTGGATAGATGTAGGACATATGAGAAAAAAAAATAACATGGATATGGCATGTCAAATGTGTGTTAAGTTAGTTGGGTGTGCTTCCATAGATTTTTTGCATGTCTACACTAGACTGATACAGGACCATATGTAAAACTTCAGGTTTATTCTGTAAAAATGCCTTCACTGATTTCGGTGTTTTTCAGAATCGGGATCGCAAACTACCTTCTCCATGTCTGAAGGTAATTGAAAACCATGCTGAGTTTGTTTATGGCCTAGGTTTTTCAAACCATGTTGAAGGGTTAATGGCAGATTGTGCATGGGATTAAACAGTTGGAATTTATAATCTTGGTAAGCCATTTCAAGCTCCACAACAGCCCTCATAATGCCTACGAACATGTCTGTGACGCTAACCATTATAAGCTGTCTCCTATAAAGCATATGTTGTTCTTGGTATTTTGAATTTGATGAAATCTTTGAGTTGTAATGTATTGATTTTTTCCATCAGTCTGCTGGAACACTTTTGGAAAATAATATACATGTTCATTTTGTATGATACAAATTTGTCTTCTAATATTGTAAATCTGGGTTATTTACATGGATGTTCATTGTAAAATGTGCCTTCAAAAATCATAATGAAACAAAAAGCAACATAAAATGCAAAATTCAACTGTCCTAATTGTCTTGAATCTTTTTATTGGCTCTTTTTCTCTTATAGTTTTCTTTTTTCTGTTCAGCTCTAGACTTCAGCACAAAGCTCAGAATTGAATCTCCTTTTAGAAAGCTAAGTTAGGACCTATTTGCATTAAAAAAAAAAATCTTTCTGACTTTGTGTGACATTGATTGAAGTGGTTCTCTAACTTCATAAAGATGAAAGGCCTTAAAACAAAGAATGATTTACAAGCAGTGAAAGGACTGTATTAGTATTTCACAGGGAAATTAACAAATAATCTGTGTTATCCGTTATCCTCATTCCAAGTATATTTCTGAGAAGTATTGAGCATTCTTCCTCCATTACAGAGATATTTTGCTTCAAGGAATTTATATCTACAGCCTCCTTGTATGTAATATAGAAATAATGTATTCATATATTGTCACGGAAATTACCTTAAACATGATTTAGACTAAACTGTAATACTCCAGACCAAATATACCTAAAGAGTTGTCATTTTTGAAAGTAACAGCACTCAGACATGTTAGTAAAATGTATCAAGCCTTTCTAATGGTATATGTTGTGTTTACTTGTGATAATGGCCACCATATATAACCCTTTTTCAGGCTACTACTGAAAATTGGTATGGTGTTTTTTCCTTGTTTTCTTATTCATCAAAGATTGCATTACATTGCGTACTGTGAGTTTCAAAGCATGCTGTTTAATGCTCAAATAATTTCTAAGGTAGACTTCTGTGTTTATTTGCTTATATTTTAACCCAGCTTCCTGGTAAAATTCCATTAGTGATCATCATGCAGTATGTTAGAACTGTAAAACATTCTTAAAGATACATAAATACTTTGGTTGTAATGAATTTTGCAAAGTTCCTTTTTGTGTATATGTTGTATGATAGTACAAAAAGGATAAAAGAGAGTCAGAGGATAATGATATGATATAACTTTAACGCACTGTATTTTTGGCCAACCTAACCTAACCTATCCAGAACTGAACCTCACCCACCTTACCTTAGTCGAACCTTTACCCAATACCCAAACCTGATCAGCATTAAACTAATCAGAATGTAAAAGTTCCACAGTCCTGATATCCAGTGAATTTTTTTTTGGGTGGGGGCTAACCTAACCTAACTAGATATACCCTCAGCATAATCTCAGAAGCTAATCCTAACCATAACCCAAGCTGACCCAAGCCTGCCTAACCTAGAGTAACTTAAACCTGCCAATGTTACTGTTCCCATATCTTAATCTTTGCTACTTTATGAACAAAGCAAAGAAAGCATTACTAATAAGCTGTTTATGTATCTACATTTATCTTGAAATAAAATTTATTTATATTTATATTATAGCGGGGGGCCAGAAATCCTCCCCTCCTTGTATTTTTAACTTTCTAAAATGGGAAACAGAAGAAGGAGTCATGCGGGGAGTGCTCATCCTCCTTGAAGGCTCAGACTGGGGTGTCTAAATGTATGTGGATGTAACCAAGATGTGAAAAAAGGAGAGATAGGTAGTATGTTTGAGGAAAGGAACCTGGATGTTTTGGCTCTGAGTGAAACGAAGCTCAAGGGTAAAGGGGAAGAGTGGTTTGGGAATGTCTTGGGAGTAAAGTCAGGGGTTAGTGAGAGGACAAGAGCGAGGGAAGGAGTAGCAGTACTCCTGAAACGGGAGTTGTGGGAGTATGTGATAGAATGTAAGAAAGTAAATTCTCGATTAATATGGGTAAAACTGAAAGTTGATGGAGAGAGATGGGTGATTATTGGTGCATATGCACCTGGGCATGAGAAGAAAGATCATGAGAGGCAAGTGTTTTGGGAGCAGCTGAATGAGTGTGTTAGTAGTTTTGATGCACGAGACCAGGTTATAGTGATGGGTGATTTGAATGCAAAGGTGAGTAATGTGGCAGTTGAGGGAATAATTGGTATACATGGGGTGTTCAGTGTTGTAAATGGAAATGGTGAAGAGCTTGTAGATTTATGTGCTGAAAAAGGACTGGTGATTGGGAATACCTGGTTTAAAAAGCAAGATATACATAAGTATACGTATGTAAGTAGGAGAGATGGCCAGAGAGTGTTATTGGATTACGTGTTAATTGACAGGTGCGCGAAAGAGAGACTTTTGGATGTTGATGTGCTGAGAGGTGCAACTGGAGGGATGTCTGATCATTATCTTGTGGAGGCTAAGGTGAAGATTTGTATGGGTTTTCAGAAAAGAAGAGTGAATGTTGGGGTGAAGAGGGTGGTGAGAGTAAGTGAGCTTGGGAAGGAGACTTGTGTGAGGAAGTACCAGGAGAGACTGAGTACAGAATGGAAAAAGGTGAGAACAATGGAAGTAAGGGGAGTGGGGGAGGAATGGGATGTATTTAGGGAATCAGTGATGGATTGCACAAAAGATGCTTGTGGCATGAGAAGAGTGGGAGGTGGGTTGATTAGAAAGGGTAGTGAGTGGTGGGATGAAGAAGTAAGATTATCAGTGAAAGAGAAGAGAGAGGCATTTGGACGATTTTTGCAGGGAAAAAATGCAATTGAGTGGGAGATGTATAAAAGAAAGAGACAGGAGGTCAAGAGAAAGGTGCAAGAGGTGAAAAAGAGGGCAAATGAGAGTTGGGGTGAGAGAGTATCATTGAATTTTAGGGAGAATAAAAAGATGATCTGGAAGGAGGTAAATAAAGTGTGTAAGACAAGGGAGCAAATGGGAACTTCAGTGAAGGGCGCAAATGGGGAGGTGATAACAAGTAGTGGTGATGTGAGAAGGAGATGGAGTGAGTATTTTGAAGGTTTGTTGAATGTGTTTGATGATGAAGTGGCAGATATAGGGTGTTTTGTTTGAGGTGGTGTGCAAAGTGAGAGGGTTAGGGAAAATGATTTGGTAAACAGAGAAGAGGCAGTAAAAGCTTTGCGGAAGATGAAAGCTGGCAAGGCAGCAGGTTTGGATGGTATTGCAGTGGAATCTATTAAAAAAGGGGTGACTGTATTGTTGACTGGTTGGTAAGGTTATTTAATGTATGTATGATTCATGTTGAGGTGCCTGAGGATTGGCAGAATGCGTGCATAAGTGCCATTGTACAAAGGCAAAGGGGATTAGAGTGAGTGCTCAAATTACAGAGGTATAAGTCTGTTGAGTATTCCTGGTAAATTATATGGGAGGGTATTGATTGAGAGGGTGAAGGCATGTACAGAGCATCAGATTGGGGAAGAGCAGTGTGGTTTCAGAAGTGGTAGAGGATGTGTGGATCAGGTGTTTGCTTTGAAGAATGTGAGAAATACTTAGAAAAGCAAATGGATTTGTATGTAGCATTTATGGATCTGGAGAAGGCATATGATAGAGTTGATAGAGATGCTCTGTGGAAGGTATTAAGAATATATGGTGTGGGAGGCAAGTTGTTAGAAGCAGTGAAAAGTTTTTATCGAGGATGTAAGGCATGTGTACGTGTAGGAAGAGAGGAGAGTGATTGGTTCTCAGTGAATGTAGGTTTGCGGCAGGGGTGTGTGATGTCTCCATGGTTGTTTAATTTGTTTATGGATGGGGTTGTTAGGGAGGTGAATGCAAGAGTTTTGGAAAGAGGGGCAAGTATGAAGTCTGTTGTGGATGAGAGAGCTTGGGAAGTGAGTCAGTTGTTGTTCGCTGATGATACAGCGCTGGTGGCTGATTCATGTGAGAAACTGCAGAAGCTGGTGACTGAGTTTGGTAAAGTGTGTGAAAGAAGAAAGTTAAGAGTAAATGTGAATAAGAGCAAGGTTATTAGGTACAGTAGGGTTGAGGGTCAAGTCAATTGGGAGGTAAGTTTGAATGGAGAAAAACTGGAGTAAGTAAAGTGTTTTAGATATCTGGGAGTGGATCTGGCAGCGGATGGAACCATGGAAGCGGAAGTGAATCATAGGGTGGGGGAGGGGGCGAAAATCCTGGGAGCCTTGAAGAATGTGTGGAAGTCGAGAACATTATCTCGGAAAGCTAAAATGGGTATGTTTGAAGGAATAGTGGTTCCAACAATGTTGTATGGTTGCGAGGCGTGGGCTGTGGATAGAGTTGTGCGCAGGAGGGTGGATGTGCTGGAAATGAGATGTTTGAGGACAATGTGTGGTGTGAGGTGGTTTGATCGAGTAAGTAATGTAAGGGTAAGAGAGATATGTGGAAATAAAAAGAGCGTGGTTGAGAGAGCAGAAGAGGGTGTTTTGAAATGGTTTGGGCACATGGAGAGAATGAGTGAGGAAAGATTGACCAAGAGGATATATGTGTCAGAGGTGGAGGAAACGAGGAGAAGTGGGAGACCAAATTGGAGGTGGAAAGATGGAGTGAAAAAGATTTTGTGTGATCGGGCCCTGAACATGGAGGAGGGTGAAAGGAGGGCAAGGAATAGAGTGAATTGGATCGATGTGGTATACCGAGGTTGACGTGCTGTCAGTGGATTGAATCAGGGCATGTGAAGCGTCTGGGGTAAACCATGGAAAGTTGTGTGGGACCTGGATGTGGAAAGGGAGCTGTGGTTTCGGGCATTATTGCATGACAGCTAGAGACTGATTGTGAACGAATGGGGCCTTTGTTGTCTTTTCCTAGTGCTACCTCGCACACATGAGGGGGGAGGGGGATGGTATTCCATGTGTGGCGAGGTGGCGATGGGAATGAATAAAGGCAGACAGTGTGAATTGTGTGCATGGGTATATATGTATGTGTCTGTGTGTGTATATATATGTGTACATTGAGAGGTATAGGTATGTATATTTGCGTGTGTGGACGTGTATGTATATACATTGTGTATGGGGGTGGATTGGGCCATTTCTCTCGTCTGTTTCCTTGCGCTACCTCGCAAACGCGGGAGACAGCGACAAAGCAAAATAAAAATAAAAAAAAATTTAATATACTTTGTCACTGTCTCCCGCATTAGCGAGGTAGTGTAAGGAAACAGACAAAAGAATGTCCCAACTCACCCACATACTCATGCACATACCTATACATCTCAGCGTATACATATATATACACACATATATGCATATATACACATCTACATGATTCATACTGTCTGCCCTTGTTCATTCCCGTCGCCACCCCACCACACGAAATGAAAACCCCCTCCTCCCGCATGTGCACGAGGCAGCGCTAGGAAAGAACACAAAGGCCACATTCGTTCACACTCAGTCTCTAGCCGTCATGTATAATGCACCAAAACCACAGCTCCCTTTCCACATCCAGGCCCCACAGAACTTTCCATGGTTTGTTCCAATCGCTTCACATACCCTGGTTCAATCCATTGACAACAGGTCGACCCCAGTATACCACATCATTCCAATTCACTCTATTCCTTGCACACCTTTCACCCTCCTGCATGTTCAGGCCCCGATCACTCAATATCTTTCTCACTCCAACTTTCCACCTCCAATTTCATCTCCCACTTCTCCTCGTTCCCTCCACCTCTGACACATATATCCTCTTTCTCAATCTTTCCTCACTCATTCTCTCCATGTGACCAAACCATTTCAAAACACCCTCTTCTTCTCTCTCAACCACACTTTTTATTACCACACATCTCTCTTACCCTTCCATTACTTACTCGATCAAACCACCTCACACCACATATTGTCCTCAAACATTTCATTTCCAACATATCCACCCTTTTCCACACAATGCAATATATAGCCCATGCATCACAACCATATAACATTATTGGAACCACTATTCCTTCAAACATACCCATTTTTGCTCTCCGAGATAACGTTTTTCCCTTCCACACATTCTTCAACGCTTCTAGAACCTTCACCCCCTCCCCCACCCTGTGACTCACTTCCGCTTCCATGGTTCCATCTGCTGCTAAATCCATTCCCAGATATCGAAGACACTTCACTTCCTCCAGTTTTTTCCATTCAAACGTACCCCCCAATTTACTGATTAGGAAGGGTAGTGAGTGGTGGGATGAAGAAGTAAGAGTATTAGTGAAAGAGAAGAGAGAGGCATTTGGACGATTTTTGCAGGGAAATAATGCAAATGACAGGGAGATGTATAAAAGAAAGAGGCAGGAGGTCAAGAGAAAGGTGCAAGAGGTGAAAAAGAGGGCAAATGAGAGTTGGGGTGAGAGAGTATCATTAAATTTTAGGGAGAATAAAAAGATGTTTTGGCAGGAGGTAAATAAACTGCGTAAGACAAAGGAACATATGGGAACTTCAGTGAAGGGGGCTAATCGGGAGGTGATAACAAGTAGTTGTGATGTGAGAAGGAGATGGAGTGAGTATTTTCAAGGTTTGTTGAGTGTGTTTGATGATAGAGTGGCAGATATAGGGTGTTTTCGCCGAGGTGGTGTGCAAAGTGAGAGGGTTAGGGAAAATGATTTGGTAAACAGAGAAGAGGTAGTAAAAGCTTTGCAGAAGATGAAAGCTGGCAAGGCAGCGGGTTTGGATGGTATTGCAGTGGAATTTATTAAAAAATAGAGGTGACTGTATTGTTGACTGGTTGGTAAGGTTTTGTCATGTATGTATGACTCATGGTGAGGTGCCTGAGGATTGCGGAAAGCTTGCATAGTGCCGTTGTACAAAGGCAAAGGGGATAAAAGTGAGTGCTCAAATTACAGAGGTATAAGTTTGTTGAGATTCCTGGGAAATTATATGGGAGAGTGTTGATTGAGAGGGTGAAGGCATGTACATAGCATCAGATTGGGGAAGAGCAGTGTGGTTTCAGAAGTGGTAGAGGATGTATGGATCAGGTGTTTCCTTTGAAGAATGTATGTGAGATATACTTAGAAAAGCAAATGGATTTGTATGTAGCATTTATGGATCTGGAGAAGGCATATGATAGAGTTGATAGAGATGCTCTGTGGAAGGTATTAAGATTATATGTTGTGGGAGTCAAGTTGTTGGAAGCAGGGAAAAGTTTTTATCGAGGATGTAAGGCATGTGTACGTGTAGGAAGAGAGGAAAGTGATTGGTTCTCAGTGAATGTAGGTTTGCGGCAGGGGTGTGTGATGTCTCTATGGTTGTTTAATTTGTTTATGGATGGAGTTGTTAGGGAGGTGAATGCAAGAGTTTTGGAAAGAGGAGCAAGTATGCAGTCTGTTTTGGATGAAAGAGCTTGGGAAGTGAATCAGTTGTTCACTGACGATACAGCGCTGGTGGCTGATTCATGTGAGAAACTGAAGAAGCTGGTGACTGAGTTTGGTTAGGTGTATGAAAGAAGAAAGCTGAGAGTAAATGTGAAAAAGAGCAAGGTTATTACGTACAGTAGGGTTGAGGGACAAGTCAATTGGGATGTAAGTTTCAATGGAGAAAAACTGGAGGAAGTGGAGTGTTTTAGATATCTGGGAGTGGATTTGGCAGCGGATGGAACAATGGAAGCGGAAGTGAATCATCGGGTGGGGGAGGGGGCGAAAGTTCTGGGAGCGTTGGAGAATGTGTGGAAGTTGAGAACACTCTCTCGGAAAGCAAAAATGGGTATGTTTGAAGGAATAGTGGTTCCAACAATGTTATATGGTGGCGAGGCATGGGCTATGGATAGAGTTGTGAAAAGGAGGGTGGATGTGCTGGAAATGAGATGTTTGAGGACAATATGTGGTGTGAGGTGGTTTGATCAAGTAAGTAATAATGTAATAATAGGGTAAGAGAGATGTGTGGTAATAAAAAGTGTGTGGTTGAGAGAGCAGAGGAGAGTGTTTTGAAATGGTTAGGTCACATGGAGAGAATGAGTGAGAAAAGATTGACCAAGAGGATATATGTGTAACAGGTGGAGGGAACGAGGAGAAGTGGGAGACCAAATTGGAGGTGGAAAGATGGAGTGAAAAAGATTTTGAGTAATCGGGGCCTGAACATGCAGGAGGGTGAAAGGCGTACAGGGAATAGAGTGAATTGGAACGATGTGGTATACCGGGCTCGACGTGCTGTCAATGGATTGAACCAGGGGATGTGAAGCGTCTGGGGTAAACCATGGAAAGTTCTGTGAGGCCTGGATGTGGAAAGGGAGCTGTGGTTTCGGTGCATTATTACATGACAGCTAGAGACTGAGTGTGAACGAATGTGGCCTTTGTTGTCTTTTCCTAGCACTACCTCGCACACATGAGGGGAGAGGGGGTTGTTATTTTATGTGTGGCGGGGTGGCGATGGGAATGAATAAAGGCAGACATTATGAATTATGTACATGTGTATATATGTATATGTCTGTGTGTGTATATATATGTATGCGTTGAGATGTATAGGTGTGTATATTTGCGTGTGGACGTGTATGTATATACATGTGTATGTGGGTGGGTTGGGCCATTCTTTCGTCTGTTTCCTAGCGCTACCTCGCTAACGCGGGAGACAGCGACAAAGCAAAATAACAAAAAAAGATATATGAAAATAAAATAGATAATTTTTTTTTTTCCGCTGTCTCCCGTGTATGTATATACACATGTATATACATACGTCCACACACGCAAATATACATACCTACACAGCTTTCCATGGTTTACCCCAGACGCTTCACATGCCCTGATTCAATCCCCTGACAGCATGTCAACCCCGGTATACCACATCGATCCAATTCACTCTATTCCTTGCCCTCCTTTCACCCTCCTCCATGTTCAGGCCCCGATCACACAAAATCTTTTTCACTCCATCTTTCCACCTCCAATTTGGTCTCCCACTTCTCCTCGTTTCCTCCACCTCTGACACATATATCCTCTTGGTCAATCTTTCCTCACTCATTCTATCCATGTGCCCAAACCATTTCAAAACACCTTCTTCTGCTCTCTCAACCACGCTCTTTTTATTACCACACATCTCTCTTACCCTATTATTACATTATTACTTACTTGATCAAACCACCTCACACCACAAATTGTCCTCAAACATCTCATTTCCAGCACATCCACCCTCCTGCCCACAACTCTATCCATAGCCCACGCCTCGCAACCATACAACATTGTTGGAACCACTATTCCTTCAAACATACCCATTTTTGCTTTCCGAGATAATGTTCTCGACTTCCACACATTCTTCAAGGCTCCCAGGATTTTCGCCCCCTCTCCCACCCTATGATCCACTTCCGCTTCCATGGTTCCATCCGCTGCCAGATCCACTCCCAGATTTCTAAAACACTTTACTTCCTCCAGTTTTTCTCCATTCAAACTTACCTCCCAATTGACTTGACCCTCAACCCTACTGTACCTAATAACCTTGCTCTTATTCACATTTACTCTTAACTTTCTTCTTTCACACACTTTACCAAACTCAGTCACCAGCTTCTGCAGTTTCTCACATGAATCAGCCATCAGCGCTGTATCATCAGCGAACAACAACTAACTCACTTCCCAAGCTCTCTCATCCACAACAGACTGCATACTTGCCCCTCTTTCCAAAACTCTTGCATTCACCTCACTAACAACCCCATCCATAAACAAATTAAACAACCATAGAGACATCACACACCCCTGCCACAAACCTACATTCACTGAGAACCAATCACTTTCCTCTCTTCCTACACGTACACATGCCTTACATCCTCGATAAAAACTTTTCACTGTTTCCAACAACTTGCCTCCCACACCATATATTCTTAATACCTTCCACAGAGCATCTCTATCAACTCTATCATATGCCATCTCCAGATCCATAAATGCTACATACAAATCCGTTTGCTTGCTTTTCTAAGTATTTTTCATATACACTCTTCAAAACAAACACCTGATCCACACATCCTCTACCACTTCTGAAACCACACTGCTCTTCCCCAATCTGATGCTCTGTACATGCCTTCACCCTCTCAATCAATACCCTCCCATATAATTTACCTCGATAAAAAAAAACTTTTCACTGCTTCTAACAACTTGCCTCCCACACCATATATTCTTAATACCTTCCACAGAGCATCTCTATCAACTCTATCATATGCCTTCTCCAGATCCATAAATGCTACATACAAATCCATTTGCTTTTCTAAGTATTTCTCACATACATTCTTCAAAGCAAACACCTGATCCACACATCCTCTACCACTTCTGAAACCACACTGCTCTTCCCCAATCTGATGCTCTGTACATGCCTTCACCCTCTCAATCAATACCCTCCCATATAATTTACCAGGAATACTCAACAAACTTATACCTCTGTAATTTGAGCACTCACTCTTATCCCCTTTGCCTTTGTACAATGGCACTATGCACGCATTCCGCCAATCCTCAGGCACCTCACCATGAGTCATACATACATTAAATAACCTTACCAACCAGTCAACAATACAGTCACCCCCTTTTTTAATAAACTCCACTGCAATACTATCCAAACCTGCTGCCTTGCCGGCTTTCATCTTCCGCAAAGCTTTCACTACCTCTTCTCTGTTTACCAAATCATTTTCCCTAACCCTCTCACTTTGCACACCACCTCGACCAAAACACCCTATATCTGCCACTCTGTCATCAAACACATTCAACAAACCTTCAAAATACTCACTCCATCTCTTCACATCACCACTACTTGTTATCACCTCCCCATTTGCGCCCTTCACTGAAGTTCCCATTTGCTCCCTTGTCTTACGCACTTTATTTACCTCCTTCCAGAACATCTTTTTATTCTCCCTAAAATTTAATGATACTCTCTCACCCCAACTCTCATTTGCACTTTTTTTCACCTCTTGCACCTTTCTCTTGACCTCCTGTCTCTTTCTTTTATACATCTCCCACTCAATTGCATTTTTTCCCTGCAAAAATCGTCCAAATGCCTCTCTCTTCTCTTTCACTAATACTCTTACTTCTTCATCCCACCACTCACTACCCTTTCTAATCAACCCATCTCCCACTCTTCTCATGCCACAAGCATCTTTTGCGCAATCCATCACTGATTCCCTAAATACATCCCATTCCTCCCCCACTCCCCTTACTTCCATTGTTCTCACCTTTTTCCATTCTGTACTCAGTCTCTCCTGGTACTTCCTCACACAGGTCTCCTTCTCAAGCTCACTTACTCTCACCACCCTCTTCACCCCAACATTCACTCTTCTTTTCTGAAAACCCATACAAATCTTCACCTTAGCCTCCACAAGATAATGATCAGACATCCCTCCAGTTGCACCTCTCAGCACATTAACATCCAAAAGTCTCTCTTTCGCACGCCTGTCAATTAACACGTAATCCAATAACGCTCTCTGGCCATCTCTCCTACTTACATAAGTATACTTATGTATATCTCGCTTTTTAAACCAGGTATTCCCAATCATCAGTCCTTTTTCAGCACATAAATCTACAAGCTCTTCACCATTTCCATTTACAACACTGAACACCCCATGTATACCAATTATTCCCTCAACTGCCACATTACTCACCTTTGCATTCAAATCACCCATCACTATAACCCGGTCTCGTGCATCAAAACCACTAACACACTCATTCAGCTGCTCCCAAAACACTTGCCTCTCTTGATCTTTCTTCTCATGCCCAGGTGCATATGCACCAATAATCACCCACCTCTCTCCATCAACTTTCAGTTTTACCCATATTAATCGAGAATTTACTTTCTTACACTCTATCACATACTCCCACAACTCCTGTTTCAGGAGTATTGCTACTCCTTCCCTTGCTCTTGTCCTCTCACTAACCCCTGACTTTACTCCCCAGACATTCCCAAACCACTCTTCCCCTTTACCCTTGAGCTTCGTTTCACTCAGAGCCAAAACATCCAGGTTCCTTTCCTCAAACATACTACCTATCTTTCCTTTTTTCACATCTTGGTTACATCCACACACATTTAGGCACCCCACTCTGAGCCTTCGAGGAGGATGAGCACTCCCCGCGTGACTCCTTCTTCTGTTTCCCATTTTAGAAAGTTAATACAAGGAGGGGAGGATTTCTGGCCCCCCGCTCCCGTCCCCTCTAGTCGCTTTCTACGACACGCGAGGAATACGTGGGAAGTATTCTTTCACCCCTATCCCCAGGGATAATATACATATATATATACATATACACATACACACACATACACATACACACGCACATACACACACACACACACACATACACATACACACGCACATACACACACACACACACACACATACATATATATACATATGAAAAATGTAAGAAACAATTTAGAAAACTGAAACTTCTATATATATAAATACATATATATGAATATATATATATACACATACACATATATATACAAAATGTATACATATATATATATATATGTATATATATATGATTAACAATGATCCATGTCACAGAAAAATGAGGCTAATGGTAACAATTTTGATAACTACTACACTGTTTCATGGTACTAAACATTAACTATGGTCCTCATTTACAGGGAAATCTTTTCCTCACAGTCTTTGATGTTTCTTTTTATGTTACTGACACTATTGCTGTTATTAATAAAGTTCCTATTGCCTCTACTGTCACTGTTGCATTAATGTACACTCTTACTCTCACTGATCTTCTTGAGGTACTTCTTTTGTTACTGATATTCTCAAAATAATATTCTTTTACTAATGTTCCTTAACTTTCTCTGTGGTTCACTATATATCAATGTATATACATACATGTCCACACATGCACATATACATACCTATACATTCCAACGTATACATACATATACATACACAGACATATACACATATATACACATGTACATATGCATACTTGCTGCCTTCATCCATTCCCGTCGCCTCCCTTCCACACATGAAATGGCACCCCCTTCCACCTACGCACACGTAAGGTAGCGCAAGAAAAAGACAACAGAGGCCACATTCATTCACACTCAATTTCTGGCTGTCATGTGTAATGCACTGAAACCATAGCTCCCTTTCCACATCCAGGCCCAACAATACTTTCCATGGTTTACCCAAGGCCCTTCACATGCCCTGGTTCAATCCATTTACAGCACGTCGACCCCGGTATACCACATCGTTCCAATTCACTCTATTCCTTATATGCCTTTCACCCTCCTGCATGTCTTGTCCCATTTCTTGTTCCCTCCACCTGTGACGCATATATCCTTTTTGTCAATCTTTCCTCACTCATTCTCTCCATGTGACCAAACCATTTCAATACACCCTCTTCTCTCTTAACCACATTCTGTTTATTACCACACATCTCTCTTACTCTTCATTACTTAATCAAAGCACCTCACACCACATACTGTCCTCAAACATCTCATTCCCAACACAGATCCAATTGTTGTTCTGAACTACTTTGGATTAAACTGCATTCACATGTTAGAGTTGAAAAGCAGTTGTATTTCAGTTTTTTAATTATAGATACATTGCTGATCTTTCGGATATGGTTTTTCCAGCTTTTGAATGTTAAATTTATGTAAAATAAGTAAATTGCATGATAAAACTTTTGAAAATCATTTATTGTAATTACCCAACATTCTTCCTTGTTCATGCTTGTAACAGGTGTAATGTGGACTAGAAAACAGAGTGGTATTTACATAAGATGAAATGCTGGGGTTGGATACAATTACAAAGCAAATACCACAGAAAAGCAGAAGTAACTGTGATTCAGTACTGCCTTCAAACTTGAAACAGAGCACAGTAAAATGAATGATTGCATTTACAGGCTACACAGGGTTGAACCCACATAGATTTGAATCCAGATTGTGATAGCCAGTCTATAGTCAACACAAGCTGCTCATCTTCCGTTGTGGGCTGGTCAACAAAACGGGTACCAGGTAGTCAACACAAGCTGTTCATCTTCCATTGTGGGCTGGTCAACAAAATGGGCACCAGGTAGTCAACACAAGCTGTTCATCCTCCATTGTGGGCTGGTCAACAAAATGGGTACCAGGCTAGGGTATATGTATATATGGTGTAAACAAGATGGCTCTGATTAGGGCTCTCATTTGCCTGTGCTGTCTCAGTTGAAAAGACAGAGCAAAGAGAACATTGGGAAAAGCTTAAATGAATGGTACTCTGTTATATTTAACCAGGAGAATTTATATTATGATTAGATATGTCAGGGAAGATTAGTGATAGCTGTGTAGTGAGCCAGGACTTCATTGGTTGTCAAGTTCCACTCCTCTGACCCAGTTAGCTGTCTTTTCTTTCTGCCTCACCCACGCATAGACAACTGGCACTATTTCCACAAAGTCTCTTCTTTTCATAAAACTTGGCAAATCTTAGCTTGCACTGCTCATTCCTACCTTTAGATTTTCCCTGGATGAGCTCTATGCGCTAGCCCTGCAGTTTGGCAAAATGGTAGGAGCAGTAAGTAAAAGTAGTAGGAAGGAACATTTAAGCTGGAGCTTTAGGTAGGAGCATTAGGTAAATAAAGTCAATAGGAGCCTTTCCAAACACTGTGCAAGAGTTGCCCTCTGCCAGGTGCCTGTTAAGGGTGAGGCACCAAAGGCTAAGAAGCAGAACTGGAGTTCACTAGTTATGGAGACTTGCCACCTCCTTGAGGGAGTTCCTGGAGAGGACCAGGTGTCAGAGATGTAGATAGATACATTAGATATGTAAGCACTGGTCAACCAAGAATGGCACAAGAAACATAACTAAGTTGAAGATTAAGAAAAAAGTTCATAGGGAGGATGGAACCATAACAACAGTAGTTTTTTGGTATGAGTAATATTGTGGATAACTACAGTTCCATGTGCTTGACCTTCACACATATGTGGTATATAATTCAGATTTGCATTTCATTCCTTGCATTAAGATTTTTCTGATGATTAAGTTATTATAAGCTAGAGAGCACCTAATCGTTTATGTAACCAGAACTGGATTGCAACACACTGGACTTAAAACCAGTGTGCAGTTATATGAAATCGACAGATGTATATGAAAAATTCATGAAAATCAATTTTGCCGTTTAGTAACTTATTTATTACATTTTTAAATATTCACTTAGTCAATAAGAAATAAAAGGAATTTTGTTTTATTGATTCTGGTAGACATTACAGTATTTTTTTTTTTTTTCATACTACTCGCCACTTCCCGCATTAGCGAGGTAGCGTTCAGAACAGAGGACTGGGCCTTTGAGGGAATATCCTCACATGGCCCCCTTCTCTGTTCCTTCTTTTGGAAAATTTAAAAAAAAAAAATGAGAGGGGAGGATTTCCAGCCCCCCGCTCCCATATTATAGTATTACTCGACAATATAAAATTTGAGGTTACCACGTATTAAAGTAATTGTTGAGCTCTGATATAACCAGTATTGCACAGTACAGATGAAGCAGACAGAAATCTGATATAAGGAATACATGCAGATAGATAAATGAAGAGGCAGAGTGAGAGATACAAGTGAGGGACAAAATGTTATATTATACACAGAGAGAACTACCTTGATATAGGAAAGACAAAACAGTAGCACTGTGTTCACACGAACACCGATAATTGCAAGGAAAATAATGAGAAATGAACGAAAAAGGAAAAATATGAGAACCAAACGAAAATTAGTTGAAAATATCTACTTAGTGAAACATCAACATTCTTCTCTGATATTTGAGTATCCATGAATATAAGAATCTTAATTAGCGGACAATTCATTACTTTTGTGTCCATTGAACACACATGGAAGCTGATTTGTATGTAAAATTTTCTTAAACATATACTAGTTTGTAAGTATTTTTCCTGTATGAGACATACATCAGAGGATTGTGCCATGAAATAGGAGGGAGGACGTAATAAGCGAGGAATTAATATAAACTTGGAGCACTTCTCCATTAACAATATAATTTGTTTCTGTAGTTCGCCCACAAAAACAATGTAAACTCTTTATCATTACGATAAAGTATGTTCCTCAGTATTATAATATTTGAAATTTCTTGGTAAGAAACTTTCGTAAATGTTTCTAGACGAAAATGTTGCGCCTGTTACTTTAGACTGGTTAATGTCATTCTAATTGTCTAAATAGTTGTTTATTACTGGACACATTTTACTTTTGCTGATCATAGGAAGATAACGCTGCTGTCGTGGTCCTTAACATCAAATCATAAATCATGTAAAAGTACCAAATGGACATTTCTTTCGTGAATCATTACTTTTAATATGCGTAACTTGATGATTATTGTCTTGTGATATTTCAAAGTAAATAATTATAGTTTTACAGTTTTTCAAATATAAGTATCTTTATATCTGCAGCAAATATTGGGTTAAAGTATGGGCTGTTAAAATGACCCAAGTTGCTTCACCCAGCTTATCTCATCTTTGAACCATGAATGAACTCATGAATTATCTCAGTTTATTTTATCATTATCTAATGAAGGAGCTTATTACATTTATATATATTCTCTGTGTCTTAATACCTAAGAGACTTAAGAGACTTTATGGAGTTTGTTCTCGAAATGATGAGAAAGCATTAAACCTATCCTAACCTAACCTAACCTAACTTAACCCAACCCAACCCAACCTAACCTAAAACTTAACTTAACCTAACCCAGTGTAACCCAACCTAACCTAACCCAACACAACCTAACCAACTTAACCTAACCTAACCCAACCCAACCCAACATAACCAACCCAACCTAACCTATAACCTAAACAAACTAACCTAAAACCTAACCTAACCTAAACTAACTAACCTAAAACCTAACCTAACCAACCTAAGCCAAGGAAGGTCAAGATGAAGTCCCACTGGCGTCAGACTATTGTTTTAAGTATCCCAAGGGCCATCAAAATAATGGTCCGCTATAAGAATTATGGCTGGCGCCAGATTGAGTTAGTCGTGGCGTCAGTAACGCTCCAATTTGGAACCTTTATTCTAGATGGCGACGACATTTCTATTCAAGGATAAAGGGGCGTCAAAGCTCCACTTTCGGACTTTTGTTTTGGCTGGCGCCAAACGACTCTATAGAGTCTCATGGGGAAATAACAAAAAAAGTAAAGCACCACTTTGGGACTTATTCTAGCTGGTGCCAAACAATTCTATTTGGGTTTAGTAAACGTGAATAAAAGCAACTTTACTAGGATCAGCAGGGTTGAGGGACAAGCTGGGATGTAACTGTGAATGGAAAAAACGGAGCAAGCGAAGTGTTTTAGATATCTGGGAGTGGACTTAGCAGCGAATGGAACCATGGAAGCAGAAGTCATAGGGTAGGGGAGGGGGCGAAGGTTCTGGCAACAACGAAGAATGTGTTGAGAGAGAAGGTTATATTGAAGCAAAAATGGATATGTTTGAAGGACATCATATGGTTGTGCGTAAGAGAGTGGATGTTGGAAATGTAATGATGGAGGATAATATGTGGTGTGTGGTGGTTTGATAAGTAATGAAAAGGTATGATAGATGTGCGGTAATAAAAAAAAGTGTGGTTGAGAGAGCAGAAGAGGGTTTGTTGAAATTGTTTAGACATATGGAGAGAACGAGTCAAGAAAGGTTGACTAAGAGGATATACGTGTCTAAGGTGGAGGGAAGAATAAGGAGACCAAATTGGAGATGAAAGGCAGGAGTGAAAAAGATTTTGAGCGATCGAAACCTGAACATGGAGAAGGGTGAATGACGTGCACTGAAGAGTAATTTGGAACGATATGGTATACTGAGGTCGACGTGCTGTCAAAGGACTCAACCAGGGTACTTGAAACATCCGGTCTGTGGGGACTACATGTGGATAGGGAACTGTAGTTTTGATGCATTACATATGTGTGTGTGTGTGTGTGTGTGTGTGTGTGAGAGAGAGAGAGAGAGAGAGAGAGAGAGAGAGAGAGAGAGAGAGAGAGAGAGAGAGAGGAGTATGAACGGATGTGGCTTCTTCATCTATATTCTGGAGCTACCTGGCTGACGCACGGGGTGGAGATGCTATTTCCTGTGGGGGCACGATGGCGACAGGAATATGTGCATGTGTATATTTATGAGTGGATGGGTCTCTCTTGCATCTGTTTCCTGGTATCAGTAAACATTATAAAAGAAAGTATGACATTTTGGAAAAAGGTAAAAAGAGGAAATCAGTGCAGGGAGTAAATGGGGAAGATGACATAACAATTAAGATATAGTGGGTTGGGATGTATTAGAAGAGAAAACCATGGAAAATGGTTTGAAGATAGGTGGTGAAAGCCTTGAAACCTTACCATGAAATGTGCCTAACAACTGTAGTGGATGGACTTGCAATTCAATTTCTTAGGAGGCGACTGTGTTGTCGAGTGACAAGTAACAATCATCAATATATGTATGGATCATGGTGAGGTGCCTCAGGACTGGCAGAATGAATGTATAGTGCCATCATAGAAAAACAAGGGGGATAAAGGCGAGTCTTCAAACTACAAAGGTATAATCTTGCTGAGAGTACAATGTTAAGTTTTATGGAAGAATAGTGATTGAGGGGGTGAAGACATGTACATTGCATTAGACTGGGAAGGAACAGTGGCAGTTAAAATGTGGTAGAGGATGCATGGAATAGGTGTTTTATTGAATATGAGACACACACTTAAGAGGAACATGTATTCATACGAAGTATTTAATTGACCGGGAGAAAGCATGTCGAAGGGGTAATAGATACCTCTTGTGGAAGGTCTTAATGATATATGATGAGGAAGCGATGCTTTTAGCAATAAAAAATATTTATTAAGGGTGTAAGGCATGTGTACAAGTTGGAACAGAGGGCAAGTGGTTACAAGTGAAGGTTGGTCTGCAGTGTGATGTTCCCATGGCTGTTTAATTCATTTATGGACAGGGCGAAGGGAAGTCAATCCGAATCTTGAAGAGTGGGGCATGTATGCAGTATGATGAGGGGGCTTGGGAAGTGCACCAGATGCTATTTACTGATGATATAGCACTGGTAGCAGATCTGAGTTAAAAACTACAGGAGTTGGTGACTAAGTTTAGAAGAGTGTATGACAGGAGGAAGTTAAAAGTAAACACAAAAGCAAGGTTATCAGGTTTAGTGGGCATGAGGGACGGGCTAGCTAGGGTGCAATATGAAAGGAAAAAAACTGGTGGAACTAAAGTGTTTTAGATACCTGGGGGCGAACAATAGAACCATGGAAGCATAAGCAAGTCATAGAGCAGGAAAGAAGGCAAAGGTTTAGGGAGCAATGAAGAAAGTATGAAAGGAGGGGTCATTGTCTGGGAGGGTAAAAATGGGTATGTCTGGATGTATAGTAGTCTCAACAACGTTACATGGATGCAAAGCAAAGGCTATAGATAAGGATGTGTTGGATTTTTTTTTTTCTTTTTTTTGCCGCTGTCTCCCGCGTTTGCGAGGTAGCGCAAGGAAACAGACGAAAGAAATGGCCCAACCCACCCCCATACACATGTATATACATACACGTCCACACACGCAAATATACATACCTACACAGCTTTCCATGGTTTACCCCAGACGCTTCACATGCCCTGATTCAATCCACTGACAGCACGTCAACCCTGGTATACCACATTGATCCAATTCACTCTATTCCTTGCACGCCTTTCACCCTCCTGCATGTTCAGGCCCCGATCACACAAAATCTTTTTAACTCCATCTTTCCACCTCCAATTTGTTCTCCCACTTCTCCTCGTTCCCTCCACCTCCGACACATATATTCTCTTGGTCAATCTTTCCTCACTCATTCTCTCCATGTGCCTAAACCATTTCAAAACACCCTCCTCTGCTCTCTCAACCACGCTCTTTTTATTTCCACACATCTCTCATACCCTTACGTTACTTACTCGATCAAACCACCTCACACCACACATTGTCCTCAAACATCTCATTTCCAGCACATCCACCCTCCTGCCCACAACTCTATCCATAGCCCACACCTCGCAACCATACAACATTGTTGGAACCACTATTCCTTCAAACATACCCATTTTTGCTTTCCGAGATAATGTTCTCGACTTCCACACATTCTTCAAGGCTCCTAGGATTTTCGCCCCCTCCCCCACCCTATGATCCACTTCCGCTTCTTCCATGGTTCCATCCGCTGCCAGATCCACTCCCAGATATCTAAAACACTTTACTTCCTTCAGTTTTTATCCATTCAAACTTACCTCCCAATTGACTTGACCCTCAACCCTACTGTACCTAATAACCTTGCTCTTATTCACATTTACTCTTACTTTCTTCTTTCACACACTTTACCAAACTCAGTCACCACCTTCTGCAGTTTCTCACATGAATCAGCCACCAGCGCTGTATCATCAGTAATCAACAACTGACTCACTTCCCAAGCTCTCTCATCCCCAACAGACTTCATACTTGCCCCTCTTTCCAAAACTCTTGCATTTACCTCCCTAACAACCCCATCCATAAACAAATTAAACAACC
Organism: Panulirus ornatus; assembly: GCF_036320965.1. Lineage (NCBI taxonomy): Eukaryota > Metazoa > Arthropoda > Malacostraca > Decapoda > Palinuridae > Panulirus > Panulirus ornatus. The sequence continues at coordinate 187,914 of NC_092286.1, forward strand.
ATGGAGACATCACACACCTCTGCCGCAAACCTACATTCACTGAGAACCAATCACTTTCCTCTCTTCCTACACGTACACATGCCTTACATCCTCGATAAAAACTTTTCACTGCTTCTAACAACTAGCCTCCCACACCATATATTCTTAATACCTTCCACAGAGCATCTCTATCAACTCTATCATATGAAATATTTGAAGAAATTATGTGGTGTGAGGTGCTTTGATCAAGTAATAAAAAGGTGAAAGGTGTAATAAAACGTGTGCTGATATGGTCTCGAGCAATAGTGAGAACGAGTGAGGAGAGGTTAAAGAGGATATACATGTCAGAAGTGATGGGAAGAAGGGGAAGACCTAATTGGAAATGGAAGGATAGTGAAAAAGATTATCAGAGACTGAACATGCAAGATCATGAGAGGTATGCAAAGGATAAAGTGAATTGGAAAGATGTGGTACACAGGAGTTGACATGCTATAAATGGACTGAACCAAGATGTGTCAAGCAGCTGTGGTAAACCATGGGAAGGTCTGTAACGCCTGGTTGTAGATGGAGAGCTGTGCATTCAGTTCATTACACATGACAAAGAATGATGTGAACGAATATGGCCTTTCATCAACTATTCATGGCACTACCTAGATAATGCTGGAAACAGCCATCAAATATGAAAAATTAATATAAATATTTATGTGCATGCAAGTGTATATGAATGTGTTACTGGGCTCTGCCTGCTCAAAGTTGCACCAAGTGAAAAGTCACCTTTAGCAAGGGAGAACAGTCTCATCAAAATCTTTTCATTTAAAAGTTTACATTTTCCATACCATCAGAAGTAGCACAGGCTTGGGCTGCAGGATCCTTTAGAAAAGTTCTGAGTAACACAAGGACTCTTTTCACAGAAATTGGTTCAACAAGACAGGGAGTTAGTTTAGGAAACTCGAAGTAAGGTATGTAGAGCAAAGGCATCATCCATGTGCCATGGTATAGAAAAAGGTCATTCCCCAGAGCAAAGCCAAAATAGCCAAACGAAAGAAACTCAAACTGAGCTAGAACTAACATGATAATTTGTGATTTTGCTATACAAAAAACTTTCATCATGTGTATATTCCTGAAAATTAAAGGAAAAAAAAATCATTAACACAAGAAGAGAAGGTATCAATCACTCATATCCATTGCGATTATTATGTGCAATGTACTAAGACCACAACCAGGCCCTGCAGACCATTAATTGGCTTACCCTGCTGCTTCATATGCCCTGGTTCAGTCCATTGACAGTACAGCCCAATATACCAAATCGTTCTAATTCACTCTATCCCATGCAAGCTTTTCACCTTCTTGCATGTTCAGGCCGCGGTCACTAAAAATCTTAATTTAAGGTATTCCGGTAAATATCAGGTATATTTCAATGATGTCACTCCAAACTAAATTTTCATGTGTTCCACCAATTGGCAACATACATTCATAGTAATATATACCTATCCCCTGAGGATAGGGGAGAAAGAATACTTCCCACTCATTCCCCACGTGTCGTAAAAGGTGACTAAAGGGGACAGGAGTGGGATGCTACAAAACCCTCCCCTCCTTGTATTTTAACTTTCTAAAAGGGGAAACAGAAGGAGGAGTCATGCGAGGAGTGCTCATCCTCCTCGAAGGCTCAGATTGGGGTGTCTAAATGTGTGTGGATGTAGCCAAGATGAGAAAAAAGGAGAGACAGTATGTTTGAGGAAAGGAACCTAGATGTTTTGGCTCCAAGTGAAACAAAGCTCAAGGGCAAAGGAGAGGAGTGGTTTGGGAATGTCTTGGAAGTTAGGGGTTGGTGAGGGGACAAGAGCAAAGGAAGGAGTAGCCCTACACCTGAAACAGAAGTTGTGGGAGTACGTGATAAGAAATAGTGTAAGAATGTAAACTCTAGACTGATATGGGTAAAATTGAAAGTGGATGGAGAGAGATGGGTGATCATTGGTGTCTATGCACCTGGGCATGAGAAGAAAGATCATGAGAGGTAAGTGTTTTGGGAGCAGCTGAGTGAGTGTGTTAGCAGTTTTGATGCACGAGTCTGGGTTATAGTGATGAGTGATTTGAATGCAAAGGTGAGTAATGTGGCAGTTGAGAAAACAATTGGTGTAAATGGGGTGTTCAGTGTTGTAAATGGAAATGGTGAAGAGCTTGTAGATTTGTGTGCTGAAAAAGGACTGGTGGTTGGGAATACCTGACTTAAAAAGATATACACAAAAGTATACGTATGTAAGTAGGAGAGATGGCCAGAGCGCACTATTGGATTATGTGTTAACTGATAAGCCTGTGAAAGAGATACTTCTGGATGTTAATGTGCTGAGAGGTGCAACTAAGTGAAGATTTGTAGAGGTTTTCAGAAAAGACGAGAAAATGTTGGGGTGAAGAGAGTGGTGAGAGTGAGAGAGCTTGGGAAGGAGACTTGTGAGAAATACCAGGAGAGAGTGAGTGCAGAATGGAAAAAGGTAAGAGCAAGGGACGTAGGGGAGAGGGGGAGGAATGGAATGTATTTAAGGAAGCAGTGATGGCTTGCACAAAAGATGCTTGTGACATGAGAAGCATGGTAGGTGGGCAGATTAGAAAGGGTAGTGAGTGGTGGGATGAAGAAGTGAGATTATTAGTGAAAGAGGAGAAAGATATTTGGATAATTTTTGCAGGGAAATAGTGGAAATGACTGGGAGATGTATAATTTTTGCAGGGAAATAGTGCAAATGACTGGGAGATGTATAAAAGAAAGAGGCTGGAGGTCAAGAGAAAGGTGCAAGAGGTGAAAAAGAGGGCAAATGAGAGTTGGGGTGAGAGAGATCATTAAATTTTAGGGAGAAGAAAAAGATGTTTTGCGAGGAGGTAAATAAAGCGCGTAAGACGAGAACAAATGGGAGCATCGGTGAAGGGGGCTAATGGAGAGGTAATAACAAGTAGTGGTGATGCGAGAAGATGGAGTATTTTGAAGGTTTGTTGATTGTGTTAGATGACAGAGGGGGAGATATAGGCTGTTTTGGTAGTGGTGTGCGAATTGAGAGGGTTAGGGAGAATAATTTGGCAAACAGAGTAGTAGTAGTGAAAGCTTTGCAGAAAATGAAAGCCGGCAAGGTGGCGGGTTTGGATAGTTTTGTATAGTGGAATTTATCAAAAAAGAGGGAGACTGTTGTTGTTGAATAGGTTGGTGAGGATATTCAATGTATGTATGGTTCATGGTGAAGTGCCTGAGGATTGGCTGAATGCATGCATAGTGCCATTGTATAAAGGCAAAGAGGATAAAGGTGAGTGTTCAAATTACAGATGTATAAGTTTGAGTATTCCTGGGAAATCATATGGGAAGGTATTGATTGAGAGGGTGAAGGCATGTACAGAGCATCAGATTGGGGAAGAGCATTGTGGTTTCAGAGGTGAAAAAGGATGTGTGGATCAAGTATTTGCTTTGAAGAATGTATGTGAGAAATACTTAGAAAAACAAATGGATTTGCATGAAGCATTTATGGATCTGGAGAAGGCGTATGATGAGAGTTAATAAGAGATGCTTTGTGGAATGTATTAGGAGTATATGGTGTGGGAGGTAAATTGCTAGAAGCAGAGAAAAGTTTTTATCGAGGGTGTAAGGCATGTGTACAAGTAGGAAGAGAAGAAAGTGACTGGTACTCGGTGAATGTCGGTTTGCAGCAGGGGTGCATGATGTCTCCATGGTTGTTTAATTTGTTTACGGATGGGGTTGTTAGGGAGGTGAATGCAAGAGTTTTGGAAAGAGGGGCAAGTATGCAGTCTGTTGTGGATGAGAGAGCTTGGGAAGTGAGTCAGCTGTTGTTCACTGATTCGGGGGACAAACTGCAGAAGCTAATGACTGAGTTCGGTAAAGTGTGTGGAGGAAGAAAGCATAGAGTAAATGTGAACAAGAGCAAGGTTATTAGGTACAGTAGGGTAGAGGGACAAGTCAATTGGGAGGTAAGTTTGAATGGAGAAAAACTGGACGAAGTGAAGTGTTTTACATATCTGGGAGTGGATTAGGCAGCAGATGGAACCACGGAAGCAGAAGTGAGTCACAGGGTGGGGCAAAGGTTCTGGGAGCATTAAAGATGTGTGGAAGGCAAGAACGTTATTTCAGAGCAAAAACAGGTACGTTTGAAGGAATAGTGTTTCCAACAATGTTATATGGTTGCGAGGCCTGGGATATAGATAGGGTTGTGCGGAGGAGGGTGGATGTGTTGGAAATGAAATGTTTGAGGACAATATGTGGTGTGAGGTGGTTTGATCAAGTAAGTAATGAAAGAGTAAGAGAGATGTGTGGTAATAAAAAGAGAGTGATTGAGAGAGTAGAAGAGGGTGTATTGAAATGGTTTGGTCACATGGATAGAATGAGTGAGTTAAGACTGACAGAGGATATATGTGTCAGAGGCGAAGGGAACGAGAAGTGGGAGACCAAATTGGAGGCGAAAGGATGGAGTGAAAAAGATTTTGAGCAATAAGGGCCTGAACATGCAGGAGGGTGGAAGGCGTGCAAGGAATAAAGTGAATTGGAACGATGTGATATAACGGGGTTGACGTGCTGTCAATGGATTGAAGCAGGGCATGTGAAGCATCTGTGGGAAACCATGGAAAGTTCTGTGGGGCCTGGATATGGAACGGGAGATGTGGTTTCAGTGCATTATACATGACAGCTAGAGATTGCGTGTGAATGAATGTGGCCTTTGTTGTCTTTTCCTAGCACTACCTTGCACTCATGCAGGGAAAGGGTGTGTGGCAGGGTGGCGACAGGAATTAATAAAAGCAGCAAGTATGAATTATGTATATGTGTATATTATATTTTTTTTATTTTATCATACTTTGTCACTGTCTCCTGCGTTAGCGAGGAAGGGCAAGGAAACAGACGAAAGAATGGCCCAACCCACCCGCATACACATGTATATACATACACGTCCACACACGCACATATGCATGCCTATACATTTCAACGTATACATATACATACACACACAGACATAAACATATATACACATGTACATAATGCATGCTGTCTGCCCTTATTCATTCCCATCGCCACCCCGCCACACATGAAATGAAAACCCCCACCCCCTGCAGGTGTGTGAGGTAGCGCTAGGAAAAGACAACAAAGGCCACATTCGTTCACACTCAGTTTCTAGCTGTCATGTATAATGCACCAAAACCACAGCTCCCTTTCCACATCCAGGCCCCACAAAACTTTCCATGGTTTACCACAGATGCTTCACATGCCCTGCTTCAATCCATTGACAGCACGTCTAACCGGTAGACTCGCAAAACTTTTCCATATATTCATGTGTATACATGTATGTATACATATGTATACATATGTATATGTTGAAATGAATAGGTATGTATATGTGCATGTGGATGTGTATGTATATACATGTGTATGTGGGTGGGTTGGGCCATTCTTTCATCTGTTTCCTTGTGCTACCTCACTAATGCAGGAGAGTGACGAAGTATAATGAAAAAATAGATATTTTACTGAATACACAATAAGTATAGGCATTTCAGTATGTCACTATGAGAATAAAATGTGAAAGACTATCACTCATAGGGGTTAAATCAAAAAAGCTTAGGTGGTTTGACACTGGTCAGACATTCATGGTAATAGCAAAGCGAGTCTCACTTTTTCTTTCCTTTATATATTTAATGGATAAAATATCTACATTCTTTGGCTGGCAAGTTGTGTGCATCATTATCTGTAACATGAAAAATTACTAATCTAGTTCCCATCCCAATAGCCCTCAGTCCACTACACAAGATTCCAAAGCCTTCATTACAGTACCCTTCTCATTCAACATCTCATATAAATTATGCCATGAGTGTGGTACTGTATATGGATGGTAAACTGTTTCTGGTATAGTATAGACCTGTCCATCTATAAGGGTTAAAAGTGGGAAAATGTTTGGTCAGGAACATAACTCCCCTCATAATATGGGCTTCAGTGATTCAAGTTATAACACATTTGAGACTGGTGTCTGGGAATGTAACCCTGTCATATCACAAAAATATATGATGAACAACTCCAAATTAAAAAATTACAGTTTACAATTGCTTGTTAACAAGTATGGGAGTCACCACTAGTTGCCACACCCCAAGGTCACCTGAATGAAAAGCAGAATATCTTGATTTGCTAATCATCAAGTCTTAGATACTATCAAAATGCCATGAGTAGTCTTCTATCGCATGTGGTACCACAAGACTTTTTGATGTACTTTGTCAACTTATTACTTCTATTCATACAATGGTTTCACCTTCAATAAAACCGATTCCACCCTCCTCTGAATAACCCCAACACAGTACATGCATTACTGACAAAATTACCATTTTCCCTTTAACATTCCTTTTCATCTTATATACAAGACTTTTCTCATTCTTTGTTTCTGTTCATCTCCCATTTCAACATTTCAAATTTTCATTTTGCATTCTCATAAATTCTTTTTCCCACATTGCCTCTCTTAGTTTTACAAGGTTACGTACATCAACAAATGAAGAATGATCTCACTTGCACACATCCAATATCTAGCTGCCATGATAATTTATTGTAAAGCAAGTTGCAGCAATGTGGTAAACAAGGGATACTGTCTATGGCCTGAATCACGACATATGAGGTGGGCAAGGGAAACCAAAGAAAGGCTTTTAAGGCCTGGTTAGGGAGGCTGTGATTTCAATGCATCATATAAGACAGCTAAACAATGGACATGAGCATATAAGGCCATTTCTTCATCTGTTCCTGGTACCTCACTGTGTGCAGGAACTGGCAGGCATATATTGAAAAAAAAAAATCAAACATTTTGCAGTAACCATGAGATTTAATGAAACCTTGATTTAATGAAACCTTATACATTAAGGATTTAGTAACAAGACAATTTCTTTTCAGTTTATATTTTGCCGTTGATCTGCTGCTGTACACAACTAGCAGGATTGTACAAATTAACTATCTCTAGTTTATGTTCTAAAATGTGGCACTCGTCTAGTTTTGCAGCCTTAACCCTATATGTACAAAGTTCAAATAAAAAAAGATGTTCATCACTGTATAGAAGATCTACTTAATTCAAAATTTTCCCTGATGATGTTGTATATTACGACAACGCTGTATTGTAATACATCTAAACATTTAAATTTCCTGGCTCACTCAGTCTTAATGTAATAATAATGATTTGAGCATGATTCATGTGTGTTTGTAGGCACACAGTCACTTACTTCACAAAGAGCTGCAACAGAAATAGTTCCACAGGCCAATGTTGCCAAACATAGCAGTCATCATACCAAACCACGGGTCACTGGCACAGCAAAACACCACCATCCCTCATTCACTCCTACCTTATACAACTTTGATACATTGTACTTAAAAGTCCAGGTATCTGAGCTGTCACTGAATAGGTCTTTAATATTCATATTCTAAAGGTCAACATTCAAGATTACTGGAGACTGGAGGAGAAACAAAATCCAATTTGAAAAGCACCATTTTTTACATAAAAAGAAAAAATGCTCCAGCCTCCTTGTTAACTAATCTCTAGGTCATCTCGACAGAGTGATCTCTTTATCTGAGCTGTCTTGCAAAGTATACCACCTATGCCAAGCAGATCCGTCACTTGTCGAGGGTGCAGGTACTCATGCCTTAAAAGGAGTGTGCATACATGACTGACCTACTTCTATCCAAAACTGCACACACTTCAGGGGAGGCTGTTAAAAAGGGAAGGGAGTAAGGAGGGGCTTTTGTCATAATATAAACCAACATCAACCTCCCAACTCCCTACAAGTGCAAACAACTCTGCACACACTTCTACACTAAGAAAAATAATGATAAAGTTATGAACACCTGTAAAAGATTAGCCTCCTCCTTGCACCCTTAACAGATGAAATTATCTGTGCATAATATGCAGGAGGATGAGGTTGAGGAAGGAGTGATGCCCGCCTGAATACCCGCAGCACAATGATGACTGCCTTCTTTTTAAACCCAACCATTTATTGGATGCCTTTATCTTATCCTAACTTCATTTCTGCATGGCAGATGTTTGATGAAACAGAATCTCTGCTTTAAAGCTGCAAATATGCAACTCTGCCACCATTTGTCATCTTACAACCCATTATTCCATAACAGGCAGCTGCGCTATTTTACTTTTGTACCAGTCCTTTAACCTTTAAAGGCAGCCACATTGCATTCTAGCACGTCATCAGCCATTAAGCCATTTTAAACCATTAAAGGCAACCCCAGCCAAACCCAGCCATGTCAGGTATAAAACAGCCATTCATTCTACGGTATACAATGTTCTGTGTCACCTTAAACAAAAATATCATGTATCTGGGGGGGTGATGGCTAGGCTTGGCTGTGACAGCCTGACCACAGCTACTAATACAGGCGTGGGGAGGCATTTCCTCACAAACAACCATTGCAAGGGAGTCAGGTTTAAAAAATAATAATAATAGAAAAAAAGTGAACAGAAACAGTACACATCAGTTGCCAGTTGGCGACACACTCAATCATTTACACAAAATACCTACACTTAAACCTCCAGTATTTCTTTGTTAAAAAAGTCTTTGTTATGTACAAAATATAGGCTAAAACTTAAAACCTAAATGCTGTACAAAAGGCATCGGTAGACTAAGCTTATATTTCAGTATCAAATACAACGGCCTCAACAGAAGAAATGAGCACATTAACCAATTTTCTTAACAATTATTGTACCTAAAATTGTACAGTTTAAAAAACCACTGCGCCAAATACTCTTGCTTGTTTACAACCGGGTAAATTCACATCAAGCCCGTACAGTACAGGACCCAAGGAGCAGCACGACCTTCAGAAGAACAATTCAACGAGATCAATCAGCCTGCTCAGGAAAACCTAGCCTTATAGCAACCTTATACCTAATCAGATTTTCCATGACAGCATTGATGTGACTCGGAATATTGTTGCTCTGTTGCGACGAGGTATTAAAACACTTGACTTCATTATTACACCTTAATATTAGTCAGATAATAAAGAAAATTTACAATAGTAACAACAATAAAATTATGGACTATGTCTTTAACACTAGTGAGAATCACAATTTTTTACCTAGAAAAACTACCTTAAAAAATTAAATAGTGACATACATGTAAAATATGGTCAATATTGCTCGTCTACATAAAAGTGTCCATGACAAATCAGCGAGAGAACTTCTCGAAATATGTAAAATAATTAAAAAACAGGAAAAAGGCTGAGAAAAAGTGGTCCTGTACAGGGCAGTTCTTGATACGAGCTAATCTTTGGTCTCTGTGTTGTCTTACTTCTAACCTTAGACCAGGTGGAGAGAGGTTTATTGTGGTGGGCTTTTGAAGTGGTGGAGTTGTGGTGACGATGGTACATTGCTCAAAAGTCATTAGTAGGCAATAAATGGGATGGTCATTCTCTTTAATAATGTTTGTGTACTGTTTGTCGTCGCGAAGGAGGCATACTGTTTCTACTACGTACCTGCTTCATTACACCGTGCCCACACTGGAAGGGTGCCAATTTTCTAATTTAATTATGTAAAAGTAAACTTTAAGGATTATTAAACAAATACATAAATGAGAGTAACTTCAATCTACTCTTCCACTGAAGGCCATAATTCTTAGAATAAAACACCAAAGTAAATGAAATTAAGAAATTTATAATCTATTATATATATATAGTTTACAAAAGCTCGTTACTCTCCTGACAAGTAATTCTGAGCAAAAGATCAACTGTTCAGTAAGGCTGATTTCAAAGATATGACCACAATGCAGTTGCTCAGATCAAAATCTTGCCAAAGCCCCAGTGCCCCAGGTCATACCATCAATGATATAGCCTAACAGTGGTGAAATGAAAAATTTGAAGTCAGAAGCCTGGTTGTTTTATGGCCAGCTTCACCACTTGTACTGCTAATCCATAACACTTTGTGGCACATTATCCTTCCAATATATGGCACTCTTCCAACATGGGCTCAAGTCATCTACACAATGAACCCTCAGAATCCACGACTATAGCGGGATGTATGGGAATGGCTGAGCATTACTGGGCGAGGGCCGTCCATTGGTGTGTGGATCTCCACCCTCTTGCCCAATAACACCCTCACTACCATACCGAGCTGCCCCTGGAAAAACAAAAATGATACTGGTTACATACATACACCTATCCCCTTGAGTAAGTTCCAAGTGAGAAAAGGCATCATAAATAGAAGGATAGAAAGATAGCCAGCTATATATAAGTAAAAAAGTAAAAATATAAATTCTATTCTACCTATAGATAGCCAGCTATACATAAGTAAAAAAGTAAAAATATAAATTCTATTCTATCTATATCTGAAGTTCTGACGCCTGCTCCAATTGGAACTCCCACAAAGGGGTGGCACAAGGCAAGAGTCTACATACCTAAAAAACTCCAGTGACACTTCTTAGCCTTTAATGCCACTTAACATGCCACTGGCAGAGGCAGGTCTAGTGCAGTGTTTGCAGAGGCTCCTCCCTAATGTTCATAATGACTACTATCTAATGTTCCTACCTACTGCTTCTACCAAATTTTTCTACCTAATAGTCCTTGAAGGTTTGTTGAACGTGTTTGATGATAAGAGTGGCAGACATAGGGGGTTTTGGTCAAGGTGGTGTGCAAACTGAGAGGGTCAGGGAGAATGGTTTGGTGAACAGAGAAGAGGTAGTGAAAGCTTTGCATATGATGAAAGCCGGCAAGGTGGCAGGTTTGGATGGTACTGCAGTGGAATTTATTAAAAAAGTGGGTAACCGTGTTCTTGATTTGTTGGTGAGGATATTCAATGTATGTATGGTTCATGGTGAAGTGCTTGAGGACTGGCAGAATGCATATGCATATGCACAGTGCCACTGTATAAAGGCAAAGGGGATAAAGGTGAGTGTTCAAATTACAGAGGTATATGTTTGTTGAGTATTCCTGGGAAATTATATGGGAGGGTATTGATTGATAGGGTGAAGGCATGTACGGAACATCAGATTGGGGAAGATCAGTGTGGTTTCAGAAGTGGTAGAGGATGTGTGGATCAGGTGTTTGCTTTGAAGAATGTGAGAAATACATAGAAAAACAAATGGATTTCTGTCTAGCATTTATGGATCTGGAGAAGGCATATGATATGGTTGATAGAGATGCATTGTGGAAGGTATTAAGAGTATATGGTGTGGGAGGTAAGTTGCTAGAAGCAGTGAAGAGTTTTTATCGAGGATGTAAGGCATGTGTATGAGTAGGAAGAGGAAAGTGACTGGTTCCCAGAGAATGTTAGTTTGCGACAGGGGTGCGTGATAGCTCCATGGCGTTTAATTTGTTTATGGATAGGGTTGTTAGGGAGGTGAATGTAAGAGTTTTGGAGAGGCAAGTATGCCATCTGTTGTGGATGAGAGAGCTTGGGAAGTGAGTGAGTTGTTGTTCGCTGATGTTACAGCACTGGTGGCTGATTTGGGGGATAAAAAGCAAAAGCAGGTGACTGAGTTTGGTAAAGTGTGTGAAAGAAGAAAGCTGAGAGTAAATGTGAATAAGAGCAAGGTTATTAGGTTCAGTAGGGTTGAGGGACAAGTCAATTGGGAGGTAAGTTTGAATGGAGAAAAACTGGAGAAAGTGAAGTGTTTTAGATATCTGGGAGTGGATTTAGCAGCGATGGAACCATGGAAGTGGAAGCGAGTTACATGGTGGGGGAGGGGGGCGAAGGTTCTGGGAGCGTTGAAGAATGTATGGAAGGCCAGAATGTTATCTCAGAGAGCAAAATTGGGTATGTTTGAAGGAATAGTGGTTCTAACAATGTTACATGGCTGCAAGGCGTGGGCTACGGATAGGGTTGTGTGGTGGAGGGTGGATGTGTTGGAAATGAGATATTTGAGGACAATATGGGGTGTGAGGGGGGTTTGATCAAGTAAGTAATGAAAGGGGTGAGAGATGTGTGGTAATAAAAAGAGTGTGGTTGAGAGAGCAGAAGAGGGCGTATTGAAATGGTTTGGTCATATGGAGAGAATCCGTGAGGAAAGATTGACAAAGAGGATATATGTGTCAGAGGTGGAGGGAACGAGAAGTGGGAGACCAAACTGGAGGTGGAGGGATGGAATGAAAAAGATTTTGAGCAATCGGGGCCTGAGCATATAGGAGGGTGAAAGGCTTGCAAGGAATAGAGTGAACTGGAACGATGTGGTATACCTGGGTCGAAGTGCTGTCAAAGGACTGAATGTGGGTATGTGAAGCGTCTGAGGTAAACCATGGAAAGTTTTGTGGGGCCTGGATGTGGAAAGGGGGCTGTGGTTTCAGTGCATTACCCATGGCAGCTAGAGACTGAGTGTGAAACAATGTGGCCTTTGTTGTCTTTTCCTTGCATACCTTGCACGCACGCAGGGGGAGGGGATGCCATTTCATGTGTGGCGGGCTGGTGATGGGAATGGATGAGGGAAGCAGGTATGAATAAGTACATGTGTATATATGCATGTCTGGGTACGTATATGTATGTTAATGTTGAAATGTATAGGTATGTATATGTGCATGTGTGGGCGTTTATGTATATACATGTGTATGTGGGTGGGTTGGACCATTCTTTCGTCTGTTTCCTTGCGCTACCTCACTAACGCGGGAGACAGCAACAAAGCATAAGAAAAAAAATAATAATGGTCCTTCCTACCACTATTTCTACGGCTCCTACCATTTTGCCAAAAGGCTTGGTGAGCACATAGTGCTCATTGCAGGAATATCTAGTTACGAAGAATGAGATGCACGAGTTAAGTGTTGTCAAGTGTTACATATGACAGAATTTGTATGTTTGTGGACAGAATGCCAGTAGTTCACATGTTAGTGAGGCAGAAAGAAAAGACAGCTATCTGGGTCAGAAGAATGCAACTTGACAAACACTAAAGTGCTGGCTCATTAAGCAGATGTCTCTAACCCTCCTGATACCCAGGCAGGCAGTACTGATAATATACCTCCCTCATCATAAATTCTATAAAAAAAAATCAATTCAATTTCCACAGTATCAACCTACAAGCACTTAAAATTGCAAATCTGCCAAAAGGAGAGGCAAACATGAAGTGCTCATCACATGCTATTCTTCTATCTATGCTCTTCTCTGATAAAACACATAATTTGTCAAGTTCATAATTTGGGGCTGACCACATACCATCCTTAGCTCCTGCTTTAAAACATTACATGCCTTTACACAATTTACTTGAGGGTATGCATTTGTGGAAATGTGAAAAATGCACAATGTGCAGACCTAACAGTATAAAGTAGTCCCTTATAAAGTAGTCTCTTCTTTCTTGAAAACCTCTAAAATTTTCACCTTCACCTCCACAAGATAGTGACCAGTTGCCCCTCAGCACATTAACATCCAAAAGTCTCTCTTTTACACAGCTACCAATTATCATGTAATCCAATAATGCCCTCTGCCCATCTCTCCTACTCACATACATTTTATTTATTTATTTATTCATCTATTTATTCTGCTTTGTCGCTGTCTCCCGCATTAACAAGGTAACGCAAGGAAACAGACAAAAGAATGGCCCAACCCACCCACATACACATGTATATACGTACACGTCCACACACGCAAAACATACATACCTATAAATCTCAACACATACATATATATATACAACACAGTCATATACATATATGCACAAGTACGTAATTCATACTATCTACCTTTATCCATTCCCATCACCACCTCGCCACATATGAAATAACAACCCCCTCCCCACTCATACGCGTGAGGTAGCGCTAGGAAAAGTCAACAAAGGCCACATTCGTTCACACTCAGTCTCTAGCTGTCATGTAATAATGCACCGAAACCACAGCTCCCTTTCCACATCCAGGCCCCACACAGCTTTCCATGGTTTACCTCAGAGGTTTCACATGCCCTGCTTCAATCCATTGACAGCACGTCGACCCCGGTATACCACATCGTTTCAATTCACTCTATTCCTTGCCCTCCTTTCACCCTCCAGCATGTTCAGGCCCCGATCACTCAAAATCTTTTTCACTCCATCTTTCCACCTCCAATTTGGTCTCCCACTTCTCGTTCCCTCCACCTCTGACACATATATCCTCTTGGTCAATCTTTCCTCACTCATTCTATACATGTGACCAAATCATTTGAAAACACCCTCATCTGCTCTCTCAACCACACTCTTTTTATTACCACACATCTCTCTTACCCTATTATTACTTACTTGATCAAACCACCTCACACCACACATTGTCCTAAAACATCTCCTTTCCAGCACATCCACCCTCCTCCGCACAACTCTATCTATAGCTCACGCCTCGCAACCATATAACATTGTTGGAACCACTATTCCTTCAAACATACCCATTTTTGCTTTCCGAGATAATGTTCTCAACTTCCACACATTCTTCAACGCTCCCAGAACTTTCGCCCCCTCCCCCACCCAACGATTCACTTCCGCTTCCATGGTTCCATCCGCTGCCAAATCTCCCAGATATCTAAAACACTTCACTTCCTCCAGTTTTTCTCCATTCAAACTTAACTCCCAATTGACTTGTCCTTCAACCCTACTGTACCTAACCTTGCTCTTATTCATTTACTCTCAGCTTTCAACCCTACTGTACCTAACAACCTTGCTCTTATTCACATTTACTCTCAGCTTTCTTGTTTCACACACTTTACCAAACTCGGTCACCACCTTCTGCAGTTCCTCACAAGAATCAGCCACCAGCACTGTATCATCAGCGAACAACTGACTGACTTACAAAGCTCTCTCATCCACAACAGACTGCATACTTGTCCCTCTTTCCAAAACTCTTGCATTCACCTCCCTAACAGCCCCATCTATAAAAAAATTAAACCACCATGGAGACATCATGCATCCCTGCCGCAAACCAACATTCACTGAGAACCAATCACTTCCTCTCTTCCTACATGTACACATGCCTTACATCCTTGATAAAAACTTTTCACTGCTTCTAACAACAAGCCCCCATACCATATATTCTTAATACCTTCCACAGAGCATCTCTATCAACTCTATCATATGCCTTCTCCTCATCCATAAATGCTACATACAAAGCCATTTGCTTTTCTAAGTATTTCTCACATACATTCTTCAAAGCAAACACCTGATCCACACATCCTCTACCACTTCTGAAACCACACTGCTCTTCCCCAATCTGATGCTCTGTACATACCTTCACCCTCTCAATCAATACCCTCCCATATAATTTACCAGGGACACTCAACAAACTTCTTCTTTTCTTTCAAACTATTCGCCATTTCCCGCATTAGCGAGGTAGCGTTAAGAACAGAGGACTGGGCCTTTGAGGGAATACCCTCACCTGGCCCAATTCTCTGTTCCTTCTTTTGGAAAATTAAAAAAAAAAAAAAAAAAAAAAAAAACTTATACCTCTGTAATTTGAGCACTCACTTTTATCCCTTTTGCCTTTGTACAATGACACTATGCAAGCAGTCCTCCAATCCTCAGGCACCTCACCATGAGTCATACATACATTAAATAACCTTACCAACCACTCAACAATACAGTCACCCCCTTTTGTAATAAATTCCACTGCAATATCATCCAAATCCGCTGCCTTGCCGGCTTTCATCTTCCGCAAAGCTTTTACCACCTCTTCTCTGTTCACCAAATCATTCTCCTTAACCTTCTTACTTTGCACACCACTTCAACCAAAACACCCTATATCTACCACTTTATCATCAAACACATTCAACAAACCTTCAAAATACTCACTCCATCTCCTTCTCACATCACCACTACTTGTCATCACCTCCCCATTAGCCCCCTTCACTGAAGTTCCCATTTGTTCCCTTGTCTTGCGCACTTTATTTACCTCCTTCCAAAACATCATTTTATTCTCCCTAAAATTTAACGATACTCTCTCACCCCAACTCTCATTTGCCCTCTTTTTCACCTGTTGCACCTTTCTCTTGACCTCCTGCCTCTTTCATTTGCATTATTTCCCTGCAAAAGTCGTCCAAATGCCTCTCTCTTCTCTTTCACAAATAATCTTACTTCTTCATCCCACCACTCACTACCCTTTCTAACTCACATATATATACTTATGTATATCTCTTTTTAAACCACATATTCCCAATCTCCTGTCTTATTTCAGCACAAAAATCAACAAGCTCTTCACCATTTCCATTCATAACCCATGTACACCAATTATACCCTCAACTGCCAAATTATTCACCTTCACATTTAAATTATATCTGTCTTAAACAACTAGCATACAGTAAAATAAACTATAGTCACTTCCAGAATGCTCTTATTGGCAAACACTTTATTGAGCTTGATATCTATGAAGTGTGCCATATTTGAAAATGAATTCACAAATATCACTGTCTTTTGTTGGCATGTTGAGTATATGCAATAAATTCAATACATCTCTATAACTTTGATGCCTGTTCCCTTCTGGAACTCCCTCAAGTGGGTGGCCACGGGAACAGTCTCCATAACTAATGAACTCCAGTGCTGCTGCTCAGCCTTCAGTGTCTCACCTCAACAGGCCACTGGCAGATGGCAAGTCTAATGGAGTGTTTGAGGAGGCTCCTACCTACACTGAACATTTATACTTAATGCTCCAGCCAAACATTCCTAATAACTATTTCTACCTAATACTCTTACATAAATGTTTCTACCTACTACTTCTATCTAATGCTCCTACCATTTTGCCAAAAGGCAGGGGTAACACACAATGCTCACTACAGGAAAATCTAGATCAGTGTGAATTAAGTGTTGTCAATTGTTATGTGTGACAAGGAGAGACTGTATGTTTGAGTACAGAATGCCAGTAGTCCATGTGTGGGTGAGGCAGATAAGATAGCTACCTGGGGCAGAAGAATGCGACTTGACAGCCACTTAAGTGCTGGCTAACTATGCAACTGACACTGACCCTCCTGATACCCAAGTGGGTAGTACTGGTAATATATCTCCCTGGTCATTGGCTGCCTACCAACTACTACCTACTTGATTAATTGCTCTTCAAATGCTCTCATTTTCATAACCTAAAAGAAGCTGAATAACTGCTTTGACAGTTCTAACCCAGGGAAATGAACCTGAGTAATGCAGGATCTCAATGCTAAGGCAAGTGATATCAAAACTGAGGATATACCTAAAGATATGGGATCCCTGGTGTAACGAAATGGGCAAAAAACTTGTGTTTTGAGAGAGAAATACACAAAGGCATAGCAAATGTAACAGTACTTCTTTATTCTTTCCACAAACTAAATGCACAACCTGTAAAGAATAAGGTCTGAAACTAAGATAGAAAGGTTTTAGGAATAGTTACAAACAGATCCAGATGAACTTTAGATTGACAAGTATCCAATATATGTGGCAGCACAGAATATCGTATTGTCACTGCAAACATACAAAGGTAAGCTAATGCATCCATATATGAGGCAGCAGAGAATATCTTAACATCACTGCAAACATACAAAGGTAAGTGCATATACTTTTACACAGTGGCTTTTTAACAAAAAAATCTAAAATTCTTCATGGTAGATCACAACTGGAAGAAATCCAAAAAATACAAAGGAATCCAAAGGAATTCAAACAGCTACAGACCATCGAGCTCTTTCGAGGCTGTTTGCGATTATGGAACATATAAGAGACTCACATAGCAGTGTGATAACAGTTAAAGGCATACAGATAATTCAAAAAGAATACCCTGAAAACTGTCAAAATCACAAAGTGAGTGCAAATAACATAACTCACTGACCTGAAGCAAAATATTTATCAACTGTATTTTTTAACATATCTAAGGTACCACTTCCAACCACTGTAACAGGTAACAATCCTCTTCAAGAAAAAGTACTTCCCCTCATTTGAGGAAAACATTTGCCCCAAGTTTGTACCCATTCCTACGAATGAACAGAGGAATCAAGTCTTAAGCAATTTGAATACTTGTATTATATCACCTCTTAATCTTTTTTTTTTTCCTAAGCTAAATAGGTTGAAGTTGTTTGATCAGCTCTTTTAGGATTTGCTTCTCAGCCTGGAAATCATCCTGGTAGCTTGATGCAAAGCTCTCCATTCCTTTTTTTTTTTCCAGACAAGGTCACAAAACTGAACACAATATGCAAGAATGGGATGAACCAATAAACTGTAAAGAGTAAGCATGATTTACTTGGGCTTCAATTCAAAGGCACTTCCCATTAAACCAATAACTTTTTTTTTTACTCTTTTCACTACTTCTGTGCAGTTTCTTGATTTTAGATTTCCAGAGATTATTATGACCAATACTTTTTCTTCATTTACATTTTCGTAGCTAAGCAATTAATAGAGCTTGCCTTATTGTTTTTCTTACTGTTATGTAAAACTTTGCACATATCAATATTAAATTTCAATAGCAACCTGTAAGTCTAGTCATTATGTCAACTTCAAACTTCAGACACTGAAGTACATTTGTAGATTTATTTCCCGTTTTGTATCATCAGCAAATTTGAGCAACTAGCAATGTGCTATCCAATTATCCATATCATTACTATATACGAGAAATAGAACCTGTCCCAAGAATGATCCTTAGAGCCATTGCTTGTTACGTTTTACCATCTTGAGGTTTGACTATTAACCACAACTCTTGGTTCTGGGCCAGTACTCGAATTTCCTATCCACTGAAATGCAACCCCACCAATGCCATGTGCATTAATCTATGCTTGTAACCTATGATGTAGAGTCTTACTGAATACTTTTTGAAGGTCTAGATAACATAAACTGCTTTACTTCTGTCATAAATACTTATTGCTCTTATTCACATTTACTCTTAACTTTCTTCTTCCACACACTTTACCAAACTCAGTCACCAGCTTCTGCAGTTTCTCACATGAATCAGCCACCAGCGCTGTATCATCAGCGAACAACAACTGACTCACTTCCCAAGCTCTCTCATCCAAAACAGACTTCATACTTGCCCCTCTTTCCAAAACTCTTGCATTTACCTCCCTAACAACCCCATCCATAAACAAATTAAACAACCATGGAGACATCACACACCCCTGCCGCAAACCTACATTCACTGAGAACCAATCACTTTCCTCTCTTCCTACACGTACACATGCCTTACATCCTCGATAAAAACTTTTCACTGCTTCTAGCAACTTTCCTCCCACACCATATATTCTTAATACCTTCCACAGAGCATCTCTATCAATTCTATCATATGCCTTCTCCAGATCCATAAATGCTACATACAAATCCATTTGCTTTTCTAAGTATTTCTCACATACATTCTTCAAAGCAAACACCTGATCCACACATCCTCTACCACTTCTGAAACCACACTGCTCTTCCCCAATCTGATGCTCTGTACATGCCTTTACCCTCTCAATCAATACCCTCCCATATAATTTACCAGCAATACTCAACAAACTTATACCTCATATATCATAAATACTTATAATATAATTAAAAGAAATCAAGCAGGTTTGTCAAATATGAGTGATTTTGTCAATAACCATGCTAAGAATCATTTATCATGTGTTGGTCCTCTAAATGGCTTATAGTTCTACCTCAAACGATGGTTTCTGAAAGATTTCTAACCACATACGTTAAGCTAATTGAATGATAATTTCTGGGCAGTGACCTTTTTTGAATACAAGTGTTACAATGGCAAAGTTCCATTCATATGAAACTTTTCCCATAGCAAGTGACATTGAAAACAGTAGTTAAGGGCTTAAAAATCTCATTTTTCACCTCTTGCATTGTCCTCAGATAAAACTCGTCAGGGCCTGCCATCTTATTTATTTTCATTCCATTAATTTCAGTTGGTATATCCAGCTTTTATGTCAATCGATTGCAGAACATTCTCCTCTATTATTAATGAAACTGGATTCAGGGAATGGGTTGTGTAGTCAATCATAAATACAAATGAAAAAATGTCATTTAAGATTTTTGCCATGGTTTCACTGTCTTGAAGCAAGTCACAATTTTCTGTAATTAATGAAAAATGTTTACTGGATAATAACTCTCTTGCTTCTAATATAACTGTAAAACTCCTTTAGGTTTCCTTTTCTATTTTCAGCAATATATGCTTTATACTAACATTTACTTCATTACTTTCTTAGCTTCTCTACAGAAATTTACTTAAATGACTCCACCAGAAGCTGTGATGAGGGGAAATAAAAAAAAAACACTTTTTCTTTTTTCTTTTAAACTATTTGCCATTTCCCGCGTTGGCGAGGTAGCGTTAAGAACAGAGGACTGGGCCTTTTTTGGAATATCCTCACCTGGCCCCCTCTGTTCCTTCTTTTGGAAAATTAAAAAAAAAAAAAAAAAAAAAAAAACGAGAGGGGAGGATTTCCAGCCCCCCGCTCCCTCCCCTTTTAGTCGCCTTCTACGACACGCAGGGAATACGTGGGAAGTATTCTTAATCCCCTATCCCCAGGGATAGATTGCATTAAAAAAAAAACACGCCCAGCTAAAAACCCCATTTAACTGTAAACTATATATACTTACTCACCCTGGTGGGTGGGTGCCGGTCCAGGGGCCCCACCATCATTATATCCACGCCCATGATTGAATGCTGCAGCTGCAGCTGCTGCGGCAGAATTCTCCCCACTCATCTGGTTGTAGTTGAACTGACCCCAAGAGCTGTAGTCAGCTGATGCCTTACCACCTGGTGTAGGACCAGCTGCAGCTGCAGCAAGGTTTGGAGATGGGGCACCTGGTGCCCCTGTCATCAGAGCACTTAAAGGAGCATTGCGGCCATATGGATCACCTGAAATATGCAATACTCCTTAACATATTCAATTCCTTTAAAAGGCCATAACTTTAATCTAGTTAATCCAAAAACAGCAGCAACTTTGCAGGATACCTAACTAAAAAGTAAATTTAAGACCATCTTTCACTGGAATTTCCACACTCTAAAAACAGTACAAGGGAAAAAGTATTTTTGTTGATCTGTTCATTATTTCCTGCCTAAGCAAGGTTATTCTTACTCAGGTTACTCTTAATTAGAAGCAAAAATAAATACAATTCAACATGCTAGATTTACAAATTCTTAGTCAGGAGGTAATAATCTGAAGACTGGTACATCAGACTTATGCCATGAAGCTCCCCAATTATAGGATAGATAACAAATCTACCAACTGTATTCACATAAGTTACAAGATAATAGCCAACCACCTCAATAAGTGATACTTTTTTTCTTCAACTTGCTCACTTTGGCAAGGGAACACCAGAAACAAAGAAATGGCCTCATTCACTCACATACATTCTTTCGCTGCCAGGTATAATGCATTGAAACCACAGATATGCCCTACAGATCTTCCCATGGTTTCTGTTAGCCATTTCATATGGCCTATTCCAATCCATTAACATCATGTCACCCCCGGTATACCGCATTATAATAATTCACTCTATCCTGTGCATGTCTTCCATTCTTCTGCATATACAGGCGCTGAGCACTCAAAACCTTTTCCACTATGTCCCTCTATCTCCATTTCAGCTTCTCACTTCTCATCCCCCCTCCACTTATGACATATATCCTCTTTGTCAACCACTTAGCACTAATTTTTTCGATGTCTCCAAACCGTATCATCTATCTAAATCATATTCTTCATATTAACATACCTCTCTCTTACCCTTTCACTTCTTGGTCAACCCTCCTTGGAACACATATTACCTGTAAACATACAATTTCCACCACACTTATCCTTTTCCTTACATTCTCAACTAGAGCCCTGCCTCGCATCAATACAAACAACACCATCCTAACTACCATACAAACAATAATATGACATGCCAATCTTCACCCTTTCACAAAGTGACCTTTCTCCACACACACTCATTGCTCTGAAGATCACTGCTCCCTCACCTACCCTATGAATCATTTCAGCTCCCATGGTTTCAATCCTTGCATGTCCACTCCCAGGTTTCTACAACAGTTCACTTTCTCCAGGTTTTCTTCATTCAACCAGTTCACTTTCTCCAGGTTTTCTTCATTCAACCTCATTCCAAATAGAACCTGTCTCACTCATATTAAGCCTAATAACCTTGGACTTATTCACATATAATTTCAACTTTCTCCTTAAACACACTCTCCCAAACTCATAGATAAACTTCTGCCGTCTCTCTAACCTGTTACAAGTACCACGTCATCAGCATACAATAGATGACTAACCTCACAAGCATCCCCTCTTCTGCAATACCTCTCTCTCCCCAAGAATCCTCACATTCACTCCCCTCATTACCCAAAGCATAAATGAACTAAACAGCCATAGAGAAAAAAATAAAAATAAAAACGCTAATACTATACTAAGAGCATTAATAATAATAATTTTCCAAAATAAGGAACACAGAAAAGGGCCAAGTGAGGTCACTCCCTTAAAGGCTCATTTCTCTGTTCTTGACGCTACCTCGCCAATGCAGGAAAGTGCTAATATGCATGAAAAATTATTATTTTCTATTATATATAATCACAGTTTCCCGTGTCAGCGAAGTAGTGCCAGGAAACAGACAAAGAATAGCCCATCCACTCATGCATACAGGTTCATATATTTTTTTTTTTTTTGCTTTGTCGCTGTCTCCCGCGTTTGCGAGGTAGCGCAAGGAAACAGACGAAAGAAATGGCCCAACCCACCCCCATACACATGTATATACATACGTCCACACACGTAAATATACATACCTACACAGCTTTCCATGGTTTACCCCAGATGCTTCACATGCCCTGATTCAATCCACTGACAGCATGTCAACCCCGGTATACCACATCCATCCAATTCACTCTATTCCTTGCCCTCCTTTCACCCTCCTGCATGTTCAGGCCCCGATCACATAAAATCTTTTTCACTCCATCTTTCCACCTCCAATTTGGTCTCCCACTTCTCCTCGTTCCCTGCACCTCCGACACATATATCCTGTTGGTCAATCTTTCCTCACTCATTCTCTCCATGTGCCCAAACCATTTCAAAACACCCTCTTCTGCTCTCTCAACCACGCTCTTTTTATTTCCACACATCTCTCTTACCCTTACGTTACCCACTCGATCAAACCACCTCACACCACAAATTGTCCTCAAACATCTCATTTCCAGCACATCCATCCTCCTGCGCACAACTCTATCCATAGCCCACGCCTCGCAACCATACAACATTGTTGGAACCACTATTCCTTCAAACATACCCATTTTTGCTTTCCGAGATAATGTTCTCGACTTCCACACATTTTTCAAGGCTCCCAAAATTTTCGCCCCCTCCCCCACGCTATGATCCACTTCCGCTTCCATGGTTCCATCCGCTGCCAGATCCACTCCCAGATATCTAAAACACTTTACTTCCTCCAGTTTTTCTCCATTCAAACTCACCTCCCAACTGACTTGACCCTCAACCCTACTGTACCTAATAACCTTGCTCTTATTCACATTTACTCTTAACTTTCTTCTTTCACACACTTTACCAAACTCAGTCACTAGCTTCTGCAGTTTCTCACATGAATCAGCCACCAGCGCCGTATCATCAGCGAACAACAACTGACTCACTTCCCAAGCTCTCTCATCCCCAACAGACTAAATACTTGCCCCTCTTTCCAAAACTCTTGCATTCACCTCCCTAACAACCCCATCCATAAACAAATTAAACAACCATAGGAGACATGGCTTCATATATATTCGCCATTTTCTGCGTTAGTGAGGTAGCGTTCAGAACAGAGGACAAAGCCTTAGAGAAAATATTTTCACTTGGCCCACTTCTCTGTTCCTTCTTTTGGAAAATTAAAAACGAGAGGGGAGGATTTCCAGGCCCCTGCTCCCTCCCCTTTTAGTCGTCTTTTATGACACAGGGAATATGTGGGAGGTATTCTTTCTCTCCTATCCCCTATACATAAATGCCCACATACGGACATATACATACATATACATGACAGCTAGAAACTTAAGTGTGAATGAATGTGGCCTTTGTTTGTCCTTTCCTGGTGCTATCTCCCTGAAAATGGGAGGGATGCTATTTCCTATGTGGTGGGGTAGCAACAGGAATGGGTGAAGGCAAGCAAGTATGAATATCTACATGTGTATATATGTATGTCTTTGCTTTACTTTGTCGCTGTCTCCCGCGTTGCGAGGCAGCGCAAGGAAAGAGACGAAAAGAAATGGTACAGTAAGGTTGAGGGTCAAGTCAATTGGGAGGTAAGTTTGAATGGAGAAAAACTGGAGGAAGTAAAGTGTCTTAGATATCTGGGAGTGGATCTGGCAGTGGATCTGGCAGCGGATGGAACCATGGAAGAGGAAGTGAATCATAGGGTGGGGGAGGGGGCGAAAATCCTGGGAGCCTTGAAGAATGTTTGGAAGTCGAGAACATTATCTCCAAAATCAAAAATGGCTATGTTTGAAGGAATAGTGGTTCCAACAATGTTGTATGGTTGCAAGGCGTGGGCTATGGATAGAGTTGTGCGCAGGAGGGTGGATGTGCTGGAAATGAGATGTTTGAGGACATTATGTGGTGTGAGGTGGTTTGATCGAGTAAGTAATGTAAGGGTAAGAGAGATGTGTGGAAATAAAAAGAGCGTGGTTGAGAGAGCAGAAGAGGGTGTTTTGAAATGGTTTGGGCACATGGAGAGAATGAGTGAGGAAAGATTGACCAACAGGATATATGTGTCGGAGGTGGAGGGAACGAGGAGAAGTGGGACACCAAATTGGAGGTGGAAAGATGTATGTCTGTATATGTATATTCATTTATCTATTCATTATTTATTTTGCTTTGTCGCTGTCTCCCGCGTTAGCAAGGTAGCGCAAGGAAACAGACGAAAGAACGGCACAAACCACCCACATACACACTTATATACATACACGTCCACACACGCAAAAATACATACCTATACATCTCAACGTATACATATATACACATGTACATAACTCATAATGTCTGCCTTTATTCATTCCTATCGCCACCTTGCCACACATGAAATAACAACCCCCTTCCCCCTAATGTGCGCGAGGTAGCGCTAGGAAAAGACAACGAAGGCCACATTCGTTCACACTCAGTCTCTAGCTGTCATGTAATAATGCACCGAAACCACAGCTCCCTTTCCACATCCAGGCCCCACACAACTTTCCATGGTTTACCCCAGACACTTCACATGCCCTGATTCAATCCACTGACAACACGTCAACCCCGGTTTACCACAACGTTCCAATTCACTCTATTCCTTGCACACCTTTCACCCTCCTGCATGTTCAGGCCCCGATCGTTCAAAATCATTTTCACTCCATCTTTCCACCTCCAATTTGGTCTCCCACTTCTCCTCGTTCCCTGCACCTGACGCATATATCCTCTTGGTTAATCTTTCCTCACTCATTCTCTACATGTGACCAAACCATTTCAAAACACCCTCTTCTGCTCTCTCAACCACACTCTTTTTATTACCACACATCTCTCTTACCCTCATATTACTTACTCGATCAAACCACCTCACACCACACATTGTCCTCACACATCTCATTTCCAGCACATCCACCCTCCTCCGCACAGCTCTATCCATAGCCCACGCCTCGCAACCATACAACATTGTTGGAACCACTATTCCTTCAAACATACCCATTTTTGCTTTGCGAGATAATGTTCTCGACTTCCACACATTCTTGAACGCTCCCAGAACTTTCGTCCCCTCCCCCACCCTACAATTCACTTCCGCTTCCATGGTTCCATCCACTGCCAAATCCACTCCCAGATATCTAAAACACTTCACTTCCTCCACTTTATCTCCATTCAAACTTACTTCCCAGTTGACTTGTGCCTTAACCCTAATGTACTATTCTAATAACCTTGCTCTTATTCACATTTACTCTCAGCTTTCTTCTTTCACAACCTTTACCAAACTCAGTCACCACCTTCTGCAGTTTTTCACACAAATCAGCCACCAGCGCTGTATCATCAGCGAACAACAACTGACTCGCTTCCCAATCTCTCTCATCCTCAACAGACTGCATACTTGTCCCTCTTTCCAAAACTCTTGCATTCACCTCCCTAACAACCCCATCCATAAACAAATTAAACAACCATGGAGACATTACACACCCCTGCCGCAAACCTACATTCAATGAGAACCAATTACTTTCCTCTCTTCCTACACGTACATATGCCTTACATCCTCAATGAAAACTTTTCACTGCTTCTAACAACTTGCCTCCCACACCATATATTCTTAGTACCTTCCACAGAGCATCTCTATCAACTCTTATCATATGCCTTCTCCAGATCCATAAATGCTACATACAAATCCATTTGCTTTTCTAAGTATTTCTCACATACATTCTTCAAAGCAAACACCTGATCCACACATCCTCTACCACTTCTGAAACCACACTGCTCTTCCCCAATTCAATGCTCTGTACATCCCTTCACCCTCTCAATCAATGCCCTCCCATATTATTTCCCAGGAATACTCAACAAACTTATACCTCTGTAATTTGAGCACTTACTTTTATCCCCTTTGCCTTTGTACAATGGCACTATGCAAGACTTCCTCCAATCCTCAGGCACCTCACCATGAGTCATACATACATCAAATATCCTTACCAACCAATCAACAATACAGTCACCCCCTTTTGTAATAAATTCCACTGCAATACTATCCAAACCTGCTGCCTTGCCGGCTTTCATCTTCCGCAAAGCTTTTACTACCTCTTCTCTGTTTAACAAATCATTTTCCCTAACCCCCTCACTTTGCACACCACCTCGACCAAAACACCCTACATCTGCCACTCTATCATCAAACACATTCAACAAACCTTCAAAATACTCAATCCATCTTCTCACATCACCACTACTTGTTTTCACCTACCCATTAGCCTCCTTCACTGAAGTTCCCATTTGTTCCCTTGTCTTACGCACTTTATTTACCTCCTCCTAAAACATCTTTTTATTCTCCCTAAAATTTAATGATACTCTCTCACCCCAACTCTCCTTTGCCCTCTTCTTCACCTTTCTCTTGACCTCCTGCCTCTTCCTGTACACATCTCCCACTCATTTGCATTATTTCCCTGCAAAAATCATCCAAATGCCTCTCTCTTCTCTTTCACTAATAATCTTACTTCATCCCAACACTCACTACCCTTTCTAATCTGCCAACTTCCCACGCTTCTCATGCCTCAAGCATCTTTTGCGCAAGCCATCACTGCTTCCCTAAATACATCCCATTCCTCGCCCACTCCCCTTACGTCCTTTGTTCTCACCTATACATATATTGATATGCCTATGCACCTGGTCATGAGAAGAAAGATCATGAGGCTAGTGTTTTGGAAGCAGCTGAGTGAGTGTCTTAGCAGCTTTGATGCACGATACTGGGTTAGAGTCATGGGTGATTTGAAAGCAGAGGTTAGTAATGTGGTAGTTGACGGTACAACTTTTGCACATGTGTTCAGTGTTGTAATGGTGAAGAGCTTGTAGATTTGTGCTGCAAAAGGACTGGTGATTGGGAATACCTGGTTTAAAAAGAGAGATATACATAAGTATATGTATGTAAGTAGAAAAGATGGCCCAAGAGCGGTATTGGATTACGTGCTAATTGTTAGGCATGTGAGAGAGACTTTTGGATGTTAATGTGCTGAGAGGGGCAACCGTAGGGATGTCAGATCATTATCTTGCGGAGGCGAAGGTGTAGATATGTAGAGGTTTTCAGAAAAGATAAGAGAATGTTGGAATAAAGAGAATGGTGAGAGTAAGTGAGCTTGGAAAGGAGACTTGTGTGAGGAAGTACCAGGAGAGATTTGAGTGAAGATTGGAAAAGGTGAAGCTAATGATATAAGGGGAGTGGGGGAGGAATGAGATATATTTAGAGGAGCAGTGATGGCCTGCTCAAAAGATGCCTGTGGCATGAGAAAGGTGGGAGGTGGGCTGATTAAAAAGGGTAGTGAGTGGTGGGATGAAGAAGTAAGATTGTTAGTGAGGAGAGAGAGGCATTTGGACAATTTTTGCAGGGAAATAGTGCAAATGACTGGGAGATGTATAAAAGAAAGAAGCAAGAGATGAAAAAGAGGGCAAATGAGAGTTGGGGTGAGAGTATCATTAAATTCTAGGGAGAATAAAAAATGTTTTGGAAGGAGGTAAATAAAGTGCGTACGACAAGAGAGCAAATGGGAACATCAGTGAAGGGGGCAAATGGGGAGGTAATAACAAGTAGTGGTGAAGTGAAAGGGAGATGGAGTGAACATTTTGAAGGTTTGTTGAATGTGTTTGATGATAGAGTGACAGATATAGGGTACTTTGGTCTAGGTGGTGTGCAAAGTGAGAGGGTGAGGGAAAATGAGTTGGTAAACAGAGAAGAGGTAGAGAGCTTTGCAGAAGATGAAAGCCAGCAAGGCAACAGGTTTGGATGGTATTGCTGTGGAATTTATTAAAAAAGGGGGGTGACTGTGTTGTTGACTGGTTGGTGAGGATATTCAATGCACGTATGGCTCATGGTGAGGTGCCTGAGGATTGGCAAAATGCATGCATAGTGCCACTGTACAAAGGCAAGGGGGATAAAGGTGAGTGTTCAAATTACGGAGGTATAAGTTTTTTTTTTTTTTTCTCCAAAAGAAGGAACAGAGAATTGGGCCAGGTGAGGGTAGTCCCTCAAAGGCCCAGTCCTCTGTTCTTAACGCTACCTCGCTAATGCGGGAAATGGCGTATAGTTTGAAAGAAAAGTTTCTTTAATATTCCTGGGAAATTATATGGGAGGGTATTGATCTAAAGGGTGAAGGCAAGTACAGAGCATCAGATTGGGCAGGAGCAGTTTGGCTCCTCAAGTGGTAGAGGATGTGTGGATCAGGTGTTTGCTTTGAAGAATGTATGAGAAATACTTAGAAAAACAAATGGATTTGTGTTTAGCTTTTAAGGATCTAAGGCATATGACATAGTTGATAGAGATGCTCTGTGGAAGGCATTAAGAGTATATGGTGTGGGAGGTAAGTTGTCAGTAGTAGTGAAAAGTTTTCATCGAGGATGTAAGGCATGCGTACGAGTAGGAAGAGAGGAGACTGATGGGTTCCTAGTGAATGTTGGTTTGCAGCAAGGGTGCATGATGTCTCCATGGTTGTTTAATTTGTTTATGGATGGGGTTGTCAGGGAGGTGAATGAAGAGTTTTGGAGGGGCAAGTATGCAGTCTGTTGTGGATGAGAGGGTTAGGGAAGTGAATCAGTTGTTCGCTGATGATACAGCGCTGGTGGCTGATTCGGGTGAGAAACTGCAGAAGTTGGTGACTCAGTTTGGTAAAGTGTGTGAAAGAAGAAAGCTGAGAGTAAATGTGAATAATAGCAAGGTTTAATTATTAAGTTCAGTAGGGTTGAGGGACAAGTGAACTGGGAGGTAAGTTTGAGTGGAGAAAAACTGGAGGAAGTGAAGTGTTTCAGATATCTGCGAGTGGATTTGGCAGCGGACGGAACCACAGAAGTGGAAGAGAGTCACAGGGTGGGGGTTACATTCTATTTAACGAACTTCCGGCATTAACGCACACCACCTCCCCGCTATTAGTCAGTCACATCAAGATTTACTGTATATTACCTGCTTCCTGCCTCAGGAGTCCCTTATATCTTTCTGAAACCCCCACAATATTCAAGAAACCAGCCATGTCGCCGGGCAGGGTATAGACTGTAGAATGTCGTAAAAATGCTTGTGTCTATATGAGGAAATTACTGGGCATGTGAACAGTGAGTGTTTGGTGTCATCATTTTGGCCATGGCATCATGGGCATAAAGGGTTCTTGGATGTGTTGAATCAGTACTTATTGGATGCTGGGGTGCATAATGTTCAGAGCAGTGGCAGAAAAGTATGACTCATGTTTAACTAGAGAGTGTTGTTTTGTATGGATGTGCCTGGAGGTAGTGTTTAAAAATACTAACCTGGGAGGGCATATATTTAGTGCTTATCAGGTCATTTCAATGTACACATTACCATTACATCTGCTGAAGAGAAAAGGTTGTAGTAGTCTTTTAAATCAAAATAGAGGTTGGTAGTTAGTTATGGAGTGGTCTGGGTGAGAGGGATCAGGGCTGTTGCAACAAAGAGAGCGCCAGGTAAATGGTGAGGGGAATGTATAGGGACCTTTGTTTCATTAAGTAATCAGTATTTCTGATTGTTCTGAGAGCTCTATTTTGTGTGGTTTATAGCTGGTCATACAATATTTGCTTCTGAGATCTCCAGATAGATAAGTGTTAGATATGCTGATTACCAGTTTTGTACTTGTGGAGTAAATCTGGAGGAGTATGTGGACGGAAATATGTAAGTCACTTATATTGCAGTTAGTTCAGTGAAGTTTTATTATTATAGACTATATTTACAGGGTGCTGTCATGTGTAAGTGAACTGTTTTATAGTGTAAGTGGTGCTAGAAAAAGGCATGGTTTGGCTGAAAAGTGTTATGAGTCCTCCTAAGCGTCCTTGCTGTTTGTCTCCAGTTGTGTTGCTGCAGAAAGGTGAGAAGGTGGATTTGGACAAAAGTCTGGTTTCTTGGATGAGGGATAAGTGGTTGTTGTGATCTTAACTTTTGTGTTTCTAATGCTACTGGCAGCGAGTTGCAGGATGTTTAATTTGTTACTGGAGTTCTATGGAGTAGCACAGTTTGTATGTAAAAATATGACAGATCATTTTGTCCTGCTGGGTGTTTCTGCTAGAATGGAGTTACTATCTGAGTGGTTGCTGTAAGTTTAATACTCTAAGTAGTCTTTTATGAATGAGAAAGATGTGCAATGGAGTAATAAAACTGGAGTTGAAGCCCTTGATGCTTTTTGATGACAGGCATTTTGCAATATGGTCAAAGGTTCAACTTAATGTCACCAGCCCAGCCTGCATTAGTAATTGGGATATGATGACCAGGACTCAACTTCATAGTAATGAATTATATGTGATTGTGTAAAATGTCTGGGTATGATTCACTCCCTGACCAAAGAGTCCTTTCTATCATTATGGGGTTCTTGCAGCACTCAGAAAGCTGGCCATGTCCATCAGGCAGGACTACAGTACAGTGATGTGTGTCTGTCAACTGAGTGCCCGTGTAACCATCAAATTTGTGGGCCAAACTTCTAAGGCTAAAATTCGGGTTGACTCTTTCATGAGTAACATTTCACCATTTCAAGGGGTTGAAATGCATTGAAAAATAAATCAATTGATATTACACAATAAAGATTGGAAGAACAAAAAATTTTAATCTCTTATCTTACTCAGAAAATCACCATTCATAGTTCTTTCATTACAACAGCCATGGCCTCAGCTAGCCTAAAAAGACCTCACTAGCATTCAATAAAAAAAAAAGCAAACACACACTCTCACACATCAAGTGATAAAATGTTGCAGTTCTGTCTGAAGTTTTGTGGAGAACTAATAGTAATGGTCTGCAAATAGGTAACACTGAACCAGCATGGAGGTACCAGAGATGAAGGATTTGTTTATAAAATAACTAATGATGCGAGGCTAATGCCTTGCAGATATACCACGTAAAGAGTATTAACAAATGTACACAAGTTCTAACTTCCCATAATTCAATGATTTATCAAAAATGTTCTTGATGACCGATTCACAGTGAGTTAACATGTATGAGTAATGTGATGCGAAGTTGTTAGTATTGATATAACATAACCTACATTACGTTTCAAATGCTTACTAATAATCTGACCGTGTTATTGAAACACTGCTTATTTGAGTTATAAAATGGGAATGGTGCCTCAAAAAAAAAAAAAAAAAAAAAGCCCATAGATGGGGAGGAAGCATTGTTCCTTAGTAGAAAGCATACAGAAAGCAAAGCTGCCACACACTGTTTTGCAGATAGTGTGTGTGTGATGACTGATGCATGAGTTAACAGGCACCATAATGTATGAGCAATGTAGTGTGTGAAGTGGTTATGGTAGTACTGACAAAACAGCCTACGTTTTATCTTCAAATGTTTACTATCAATTTTACCATAATGTTATTGAAACACTGCTTATTTTGAGTTATCAATGGAGAAATGTACTTCACATAAACAAGAAGCACATAGCCTGGGAAGGACCTGTCTTCCTTTTGGGAAGCAGTGTTCCTTGGGAGAATCAGTGCTCCTAAAAAGGAAGTGAAGACGGTACACGCCACTTCACAGATATTGTGAGTGATGACTGATACGCGAGTAATAATGCGAGTTATGTGGTGAGTGGTCATAGTAGTGTAAACACGACACACCCTAATCTTAACTATGAAAGCTTACCACTAATCTTACCATAATGCTATTGAAACAATGCTTATCAAGTGATATTTGTATTTCAGGAAAACAACAGGCCTGAAGCTGGGTAGGAAGCTGAATTCTTTTAGAAGAGGAAGTGTTCCTAGAGGAAGCAGTGTTCCTGAGAGGACAGTGAAAGTGGAGTGCAATTCTCCACAGACAGCGAGTTATGCCAAAGCACATCTGTAAATTAGCTTCGGGACAATACCTGTATTATCTTTTTGTTCTTGCATAAATCTGCATAAATCACAAGGATGAAATTGACTTCCTGAAAATTTCTATACTAAATATCTTAAAGTGTTAATAGATCACTTGGCATTGGTGGGACCACCAGCAGATGATGTAGAAATTTGAGTACCAACAACATTAACCTTCGCAGGTGAGGATACTCTTACATTTTCACAAAAATACATGTACAATATGGTCATTGTTTCATTCACACTAGCAATACAGATGTGCAATTCATCACTAGCTGCATTGGGCTGTGAGTTCTGCTGAAGGAATAGTTCCATCAATGACTATGAGGAAGCTATGCATTACTGAATACAAAAAAGCAGGAAAGCCAAAGGAAGTGTACAATGCAAAGGCTTATGCCACACTATAATTTGAAGTTGAGGGCCATGAAAAAAGATTCACCAAAATCATTGAGAGGATGATATCAGGCATGACTAAAAAAAAAAATACCAAAGCAGTAACTATAGCACGCCTTTAGATCAACACTATGCAGCCCCACAGCCTCCATTTCCTCTACTTCTGACAACCAGAAGAAAGGTTTGCACTCCAGCTTCTGATGCCTTAAAAAAATTGTCTGAAAGACAGATTTGAGTAAATGAGCATATATTTGATAACGATTACAGCATTCTGATTCTTATCCAAGAGGCTTGATTGTTGTGACAAGAAGGAAGTCATCTGTTGATGACAAATATAAAAGATCTGCTTTGAATAAGAGAATTGGAGAAAACAGGGTGTCCCAGAACAGTATTCTAGTAATTGTAATGATTTTGATTTCTATAAACTTAGACTTGTGTATATGTACTCAGAGTAAAATATGTGTATATATTCTCAGCGTTTTGGAAATGTGATAATTTGTTCTTGTATACTCTATTCTACTGCATATGGCAATCTATCATAATTTTTCATTAGTTTGTAAAAGTATGACTGTTTAGAGCTGATACTGTTTTTATCTATCTGTCAATATCTCTGACATCCATTTCCTTTGGGAACTCTCTCAAGGGGGTGGCCATGACAAAAGTCTCTCCATAACTGATAACTCTGATCCACTGTTAACTCACCTGGCAGAGGGCAACTCTAGTGCAGTGTTTTCAGAAGCTCCTACCTAATGTTCCTAATGTGTATGTGTAAGTGGAATGTAAGCGGCTGATAGAAAAAAGCAGAGTATAAGATTTTCAAAGAAAGTTGGGTGATAAGTTTAAAGAAAATAAGAAACTGCAAAGAAAGGAATTGAAAAAGAGAGGTGGATGTAAGAGTGGAAATGTAAACAATGAAAAGGAAGGAAGGGGAGCTGAATCAAAAGGAAGAATTGAAAGGAAGATGGAAATAAAATTTTGAAGAACTGATGAATGTTATAGGTGAGGCAGCAGTTATAACATGCATGAGTATGGAGGATGGAAGGAAAAGGATACAAGTGTAGGGGCCTCTCACAAGAAGGTAAAGGTAAAAGGGGCAATAATAAGGTTGAAGGTAAGAAAGGCATTTGCAGTGGACAGTATTACAGCTTAAGGGTTGAGGTATAGAGGAGAAGGTGTAATAGACTGGATGCATCTGATATGCAATTTATCACAGAAGCAGAAGGCTGTGCCTGAGAATTTGGTAAAAGCTATTGTAGTTCCTTTATTTAAAGGAAAAGGTGTTAAGGATGTATGCCGTAATTATAGGGGGATATGTATGTTAAGGCATACCATGAAAAGCATATGCAATAGCGTTGACTGACAGTGATGTTATACAATGAATGCAAAGTAAGTGAGGAACAAGGTCTTTTTTTCTTTTGGAAAAGTAAAGGATGTGCAGACCAGATTTTTGCAAAGAGAATCACTGGAAATTTATTTTTGCAAAGAGAATCACTGGAAAAGTATGTAGCAACATGTAATAAGCTGCATGTATCTTTTATGAATCTGAAAAAAGTGTATGCCAGGAGGTGACTGAAATGTTCAGGGATGTGGTATGTATGGGTAGGGGTAAAAACTCTTGGATGATATGAAAGCATACTATAGAGGAGCAAATGCATAAGTAAGAAAAGATGCAGACTTGAGATAAAAGTTTAGGTATGCACGTGGGTGTCAGACTGGGCTGTGTGGTGTGTCACTAACTTTTTTAACATTAACATTCCTGGTAAATTATATGGGAGGGTATTGATTGAGAGGGTGAAGGCATGTACAGAGCATCAGATTGGGGAAGAGCAGTGTGGTTTCAGAAGTGGTAGAGGATGTGTGGATCAGGTGTTTGCTTTGAAGAATGTATGTGAGAAATACTTAGAAAAGCAAATGGATTTGTATGTAGCATTTATGGATCTGGAGAAGGCATATGATAGAGTTGATAGAGATGCTCTGTGGAAGGTATTAAAAATATATGGTGTGGGAGGAAAGTTGTTAGAAGCAGTGAAAAGTTTTTATCGAGGATGTAAGGCATGTGTACGTGTAGGAAGAGAGGAAAGTGATTGGTTCTCATTGAATGTAGGTTTGCGGCAGGGGTGTGTGATGTCTCCATGGTTGTTTAATTTGTTTATGGATGGGGTTGTTAGGGAGGTGAATGCAAGAGTTTTGGAAAGAGGGGCAAGTATGAAGTCTGTTGGGGATGAGAGAGCCTGGGAAGTGAGTCAGTTGTTGTTCGCTGATGATACAGCGCTGGTGGCTGATTCATGTGAGAAACTGCAGAAGGTGGTGACTGAGTTTGGCAAAATGTGTGAAAGAAGAAAGTTAAGAGTAAGTGTGAATAAGAGCAAGGTTATTAGGTACAGAAGGGTTGAGGGTCAAGTCAATTGGGAGGTAAGTTTGAATGGAGAAAAACTGGAGGAAGTAAAGTGTTTTAGATATCTGGGAGTGGATCTGGCAGCGGATGGAACCATGGAAGCGGAAGTGGATCATAGGGTGGGGGAGGGGGGGAAAATTCTGGGAGCCTTGAAGAATGTGTGGAAGTCGAGAACATTATCTCCGAAAGCAAAAATGGGTATGTTTAAAGGAATAGTGGTTCCAACAAAGTTGTATGGTTGCGAGGCGTGGGCTATGGATAGAGTGGTGCGCAGGAGGATGGATGTGCTGGAAATGAGATGTTTGAGGACAATGTGTGGTGTGAGGTGGTTTGATCGAGTAAGTAACGTAAGGGTACGAGAGATGTGTGGAAATAAAAAGAGCATGGTTGAGAGAGCAGAAGAGGGTGTTTTGAAATGGTTTGGGCACATGGAGAGAATGAGTGAGGAAAGGTTGACCAAGAGGATATATGTGTCAGAGGTGGAGGGAACGAGGAGAAGAGGGAGACCAAATTGGAGGTGGAAAGATGGAGTGAAAAAGATTTTGTGTGATCGGGGCCTGAACATGCAGGAGGGTGAAAGGAGGGCAAGGAATAGAGTGAATTGGAGCGATGTGGTATACCAGGGTTGACGTGCTGTCAGTGGATTGAATCAGGGCATGTGAAGCGTCTGGGGTAAACCATGGAAAGCTGTGTAGGTATGTATATTTGCGTGTGTGGACGTATGTATATACATGTGTATGGGGGTGGGTTGGGCCATTTCTTTCGTCTGTTTCCTTGCGCTACCTCGCAAACGCGGGAGACAGCAAAAAAAAAAAAAAAAAAAAAAAAAAAAAAATATATATATATATATATATATATATATATATATATATATATATATATATATGGATGGAGACAAGAAATGAAAGTGAAACTGGCAAAAAGAATGTTAAAATCGAATGTGATGGTGACATAAGATGGCTAGTGACAAGCCTGTTTGCAGATGATTAATGTGTTGCTAGCTGAGAGTGAAGCAGTTGCAGAGGCTTGCAGGTGTCTTTTATGTTATGTATAGATGATTAAAGGTAAGTGTACATAAAGTAATGGTGTCTGAGAGGATACGGTAAAAGTATAGATTTTGCAAAGCCCTGTAGTGGGAGAAAAAAATTCACTATTTAATAAACTATGTTACAGATATGCATGAGACAACTGGAAGAGATGACAGAATTTAAGTATATGGTATCTATCTTGGGTAAGTGTGGCGATATGGTAGGACAGATATGGGAATGAGCAGTACAGGGTAGAAGAGTCATTGGATTCTTCAAGGTATAATGATGGGGTTGAGGTGTACATACTAAAAAGAAAAGGATTCAGGGACAGTATAGTTCTCCCAAACCTGACTTGTGCAGTCAAAACATGGACATGGCATAAGTCACAAGTCAAGAATCTAGGCTGTAGAAATGAGATATTTGAGAAGAGCATGTGATATAACTATATGGAATGAAGAAAGTAATAGGGGGATGTATGAAACATATGGTATGGCTGAGAATGCAAAGGGGAATGTGAAATGCTATACTTCGAGGATGTTTGGGTATGTGGAAAGGATGCAAGACAGGAAGTTTACAATGAATGATGGTATGACTGAAGGGGATGATGTGAGAGGAGGACCACCTATGACATGGGGAAATATAAGAACAGTACCACAGAGAGAGAAATGGGGGAATGTGTGTAATGGTCTATGTAAAGGAGGCATGTAAGGACAGGAATAAGTGGAGAATCTTCTGCTGTGGCCTCCAATTTGATGAGAGTTTCCAGATGGTACTGGTGTCACAGATAACCAGATAGTTCAACTGAATAAAATTTGCCAACCCCCATGAAAAATCCTGGGTATGGGCCCTGAGCATGATATATATAATCCCTAGGGATAGGGGAGAAAGAATACTTCCCACATATTCCCTGCATGTTGTAGAAGCTGACTAATGGGGGCAGGAGCAGAAGGCTGGAAACCACCCCCCTCTATGTATTTAAGTTTCTAAAAAGGGAAACAGAAGGAGTCAAGCAGGGAGTGCTCATCCTCCTCAAAGGCTCAGATTGGGGTGTCTAAATGTGTGTGGATGTAACCGAGATGAGAAAAAAGGAGAGATAGGGAGTATATTTGAGGAAAGGAACCTGGATGTTTTGGCTCTGAGTGAAACAAAGCTCAAGAGTAAAGGGGAAGAGTGATTTGGGAATGTCTTGGGAGTAAAGTCAGGGGTTAGTGAGAGGACGAGAGCTAAGGAAGGAGCAACATTCCTCCTGAAGCAGTTGTGGGAATATGTGATAGAGTGTAAGAAAGTAAACACTAGATTGATTTGGGTAGAACTGAAAGTGGAAGGGGATAGATGGGTGATTACTGGTGCCTATGCACACGGTCATGAGAAGAAAGATAATGAGGCAAATATTTTTGGAAGCAGCTGAGTGAGTGTGTGAGCACCTTTGATGCACAAGATTGGATTATAGTGAAGGATGATTTGAATGCAAAGGTGAGTAATGTGGCAGTTGGGGGTATAAATGGTGTACATGGGGTGATCAGTGTTGTTAATGGAAATGGTGAAGAGCTTGTGAATTTGTATGCTGAAAAAGGACTGGTGATTTGGAATACCTGGTATAAAAAGAAACATGCATAAGTATACGTATGTCAGTATGAGAGATGGCCAGAGGGTGTTACTTGACTACATGTTAATTGGTGGGTATGTAAAAAGAGAGACTTTTGGATGTTAATGTGCTGAGAGGGGCAGCTGGAGGGATGTCTGATCACTATCTTGTGAAGGCAAAGGAGAAGGTTTGCAGAGGTTTTAAGAAAAGAAGAGAGAATTTTAAGGAAAAAGTGGTGAGAGTAAGTGACCTTGGAAAGGAGACTTGTGTGTGGAAGTACCAGAAGTGATTAAGTGCAGAATGGCAAAAGATGAGCAAATGACATAAGAGGAGTGGGGGAGGAATGGGATGTATTTAGGGAAGCAGTGATGGCTTGCACAAAAGATGCTTGTGGCATGAGAAAGGTAGGAGGTGGGAAGTAGGAGGTGGGAAGATTAGAAAGGGTAGTGAATGGTGGGATGAAGAAGTAAGATTGTTAATGACCTCAAACATTGTCCTCAAACATTTGATTTCCAGCATATCCACCCTCCGCCGCATAACCCTATCTAAAGCCCATGCCTCGCAACCATAAAACATTGTTGGAACCACTATTCCTTCAAACATACCCATTTCTGCTCTCCAAGATAACGTTCTTGCCTTCCACACATTTTTCAACGCTCCCAAAACCTTCGCTCCCTCCCCCACCCTGTAACTCACTTCCATGGTTCCATCCGCTGCTAAATCCACTTCCGGATATCTGAAACACTTCACTTCCTCCAGGTTTTCTCCTTTCAAACTTAACTCCCAATTGACTTGTCCCACAACCCTACTGAACCTAATAACCTTGCTCTTATTCACATTTACTCTCAGCTTTCTTCTTTCACATTCACAAAACTCAGTCACCAACTTCTGCAGTTTCTCACCTGAATCACCAACCAGCACTGACAACTACTGACTCACTTCCCAAGCCCTCTCATCC
Source organism: Panulirus ornatus (assembly GCF_036320965.1). NCBI lineage: Eukaryota > Metazoa > Arthropoda > Malacostraca > Decapoda > Palinuridae > Panulirus > Panulirus ornatus. The sequence continues at coordinate 226,603 of NC_092286.1, forward strand.
ACAACAGATTGCATACTTGCCCCTCTCTCCAAAACTCTTGCATTCACCTCCCTAACAACCCCATCCATAAACAAATTAAACAACCATGGAGACATCACGAATCCCTGCCACAAACCGACATCCGCCAGGATCCAATCACTTTCTCTCTTCCTACTCATACAAATGCTTTACATCCTTGATAAAAAATTTTTACTGCTTCTAGCAACTTACCTCCCACACCATAAACTCTTAATACCTTCCACAGAGCATCTCTGTCAACTCTATCATATGCCTTCTCCAGATCCATAAATGCTACAAACAAATCCATCTGTTTTATAAGTATTTCTCACATACATTCTTCAAAGCAAACCCCTGATCCACACATCCTCTACCACTTCTGAAACCATACAGCTCTTCCCCAATCTGATGCTCTGTACATGCCTTTACCCTCTTTACCCTCAATCAATACCTTCCCATGTAATTTCACAGGAATATTCAACAAACTTATACCTCTGTAATTTGAACACTCACCATTATCCCCTTTGCCTTTCTTCAGTGGCATTATGCATGCATTTTGCCAATCCTCGGGCACTTAGCACCATGAACCATACATACATTAAACATCCTTAGCATCCAGTCAACAACACAATCATCCCCTTTTTTGATAAATTGTGGAAGGTATTAAGCATACATGGTGTGAGAGGTAAGTTGCTAGAAGCAGTGAAAAGTTTTTATCGAAGATGTAAGGCATGTGTACAAGTAGGGAGAGAGGAAAAAGACTGGTCACAGTGAATGTCAGTTTGCAGCAGGGGTGCGTGATGTCTCATTGTTGTTTAATTTGTTTATGGATGGGGTTGTTAGGGAGGTGAATGCTTGAGTTTTGGAGTCTGTTGTGGATGAGAGGGATTGGGAAGTGTCAGTTGTTGTTTGCTGATGATAGCACTGGTGGTTGATTCCGGCGAGAAACTGCAAAAGTTGGTGACTAAGTTCGGTAAAGTGTGTGAAAGAAAAAAGCTGAGAGTAAATGTGAATAAGAGCAAGGTTATTAGGTTCAGTAGGGTTGAGGGACAAGTAAATTGGGAGGTAAGTTTGAATGGAGAAAAACTGGAGGAAGTGAAGTGTTTTAGATATCTGGGAGTGGATCTGGCAGCGGATGGAAACATGGAAGCGGAAGTGGATCATAGGGTGGGGGAGGGGGCGAAAATTCTGGGAGCATTGAAGAATGTGTGGAAGTCGAGAACATTATCTCGGAAAGCAAAAATGGGTATGTTTGAAGGAATAGTGGTTCCAACAATGTTGTATGGTTGCGAGGCGTGGACTACGGATAGAGTTGTGCGCACGAGGATGGATGTGCTGGAAATGAGATGTTTGAGGACAATGTGTGGTGTGAGGTGGTTTGATCAAGTGAGTAACGTAAGGGTAAGAGAGATGTGTGGAAATAAAAAGAGCGTGGTTGAGAGAGCAGAAGAGGGTGTTTTGAAATGGTTTGGTCACATGGAGAGAATGAGTGAGGAAAGATTGACCAAGAGGATATATGTGTCGGAGGTGGAGGGAACGAGGAGAAGAGGGAGACCAAATTGGAGGTGGAAAGATGGAGTGAAAAAGATTTTGTGTGATCAGGGCCTGAACATGCAGGAGGGTGAAAGGAGGGCAAGGAATAGAGTGAATTGGAGCGATGTGGTATACCGGGGTTGACGTGCTGTCAGTGGATTGAATCAAGGCATGTGAAGCGTCTGGGGTAAACCATGGAAAGCTGTGTAGGTATGTATATTTGCGTGTGTGGACATATGTATATACATGTGTATGGGGGTGGGTTGGGCCATTTCTTTCGTCTGTTTCCCTGCGCTACCTCGCAAACGTGGGAGACCGGGGGGGGGGGGGGGGGGGGGGGGGGGGGGGGGGGGGGGAGTTTGAATGGTGAAAAACTGGAGGAAGTGAAGTGTTTTAGATATCTGGGAGTGGATTTGGCAGAGGAAGGAGCCATGGAAGTGGAAGTGAGTCACAAGGTGGGGGAGGGGGTGAAGGTTCTGGGAGCATTGAAGAATGTGTGGAAGGCAAGAACATTATCTCGGAGCAAAAATGGGTATGTTTAAAGGAATTGTGGTTTCAACAATGTTATATGGTCATGAGGCATGAGCTATAGATAGGGTTGTATGGAGGAGGGTGGATGTGTTGGAAATGAGATGTTTGAGGGCAATATGTGGTGTGAGGTGGTTTGATTGAGTAAGTAATGAAAGGGTGAGAAATGTGAGGTAATAAAATGTGTGGTTGAGAGAGCAGAAGTGTGTGTATTCAAATAGTCTGGTCACATGGAGAGAATGAGTGAGGAAAGATTTACAATGAGGATATGTGTGTCAAAGGTGAAGGGAAAGAGAAGTGGGAGAGCAAACTGGAGGTGAAAAGATGGAGTGAAAAATTTTTTTGATCGATTGCGGCCTGAACATACAGGAGAGTGAAAGGCATGAAAGGAATAGAGTGAATTGGAGCAATGTGGTATACTGGGGTGGACGTGCTGCCAATGGATTGAGCCACGACATGTGAAGCATCTAGGGTAAACCATGGAAAGTTTTGTGGGGCCTGGATGTGAAAAGGGAGCTGTGGTTTCGGTGCATTACACATGACAGCTAGAGACTGTGTGTGAACGAATGTGGCCTTTGTTGTCTTCCTAGCACTCCCTCGCACACACGCAGGGGGAGGGGGGTGCCATTTCATATGTGGTGGGGTGGCGGCAGGAATGGATGAAGGCAGAATGTACAAATATGGATGTGTATATATGTACATGTATTCCTATGGGGGTGGGGGACTGGAAATCCCCCTCTCTTGTTTTTAGTTTTCCAAAAGAAGGAACAGAGGAGGGGGCCAAGTGAGGATATTCCCTTAAAGGCTCAGTCCTCTGTTCTTAACGCTACCTCACTAATGTGAGAAAAGGCAATAGTATGAAAAAATAATAAAAATGAGTCCATGGGGAAAATGAAACAGGATAAGTTCCCAAGTGCACTTTCATGTAATAATCACATCATCAGGGAAGACACAAGAGAAATATAACAGTCTGTTGATATACATCGAAGAGACGAAGCTAGGACGCCATTTGGTAAACGTGATTGTCCAAGACAGGCAACAAGCGTTCATAAACCTATCATTTTACAAATTTTGTCAACAATAAAGTTATCTAATTTGTACAGACCATCACTAATATTAAGATTATAATTCTTTGTGTATTTTATCCCTGGGGATAGGGGAGAAAGAATACTTCCCACGTATTCCCTGCGTGTCGTAGAAGGCGACTAAAAGGGGAGGTAGCGGGTGGCTGGAAATCCTCCCCTCTCTTTTTTTTTTTTTCAATTTTCCAAAAGAAGGAACAGATAAGGGGGGCCAGGTGAGGATATTCCCTCAAAGGCCCAGTCCTCTGTTCTTAACGCTACCTCGCTAATGCGGGAAATGGCGAATAGTATGAAAGAAAAAGAAAGAAAATTTAATAATAGAATATTCAATGATATTTCTCGTAGTAATAGAGTTAGATTCAATAGCTGAGATGGCATTACTCCAGTCAATACAATGATCAGAGTTTTTTTGTAGTAATAGAGTTAGATTCAATAACTGAGATGGCATTACTCCAGTCAATACAATGATCAGAGTTTTTAACTTGATTAAATAAGGAATTTGATTCTTGTCCCATTCTTATAATATATTTATGTTGCTTAAGTCTAACAGAAAGATCCTTACCAGTCTGCCCAACATGGCACTTTATAGATGCATCCAGGAGAATTTTCTGGTGAGTTCCTGATTAAGATATTCTTTATAGTATTATTGTTGCTGACGGCAACATTTACATTAAATGATTTAAGCAACATGGGAAGTAAAGTAAAATTATCATTAAAAAGGAGAACTAAAAAATTCTTGGTGCAATGGGAGGTTTGGGCTCAACTCTATAAAATGATTTCTTTCCTAACTTAAGGGATTTATCATTCAAAGATCTAGGGTATTTTAATTTAGATCCAAAAGAATATATCTCCTCAAACTCATCATCAATAAACTCTGGACTGCAAATATGTAATGCCCACAGGAACATAAGATTGAAAAGATGATAATTTAATTGTCATGTAGCAATAATAGGAAAAGACAACAAAGGCAACATTCATTCACACTCAGTCTCTAGCTGTCATGTATAATGCAACCAAACCGCATCTCCCTTTCCACATCCAGGCCCCACAAGACTTTCCATGGTTTACCCCAGACACTTCACATGCCCTGGTTCAATCCACCGACAGCCCGTCAACCCTGGTATACCACATCGTTCCAATTCACTCTATTCCTTGCACGCCTTTCACCCTCCTGCATGTTCACGCCCCAATCACTCAAAATCTTTTTCACTCCATCTTTCCACCTCCAATTTGGTCTCCACTTCTCCTCGTTCCCTCCAACTCCGACACATGTTTCCTCTTGGTCAATCTTTCCTCACTCATTCTCTCATGTGACCCAACCATTTCCAAACACCCTCTTCTGCTCTCTCAACCACACTCTTTATTACCACACATCTCTCTTACCCTTTCATTACTTAGTCATACCACCTCACACCACATATTGTCCTCAAACATCTCATTTCCAAGACATCCATCCTCCTGCGCACAACTCTATCTATAGCCCACTCCTTGCAACCATATAACATTGTTGGAACCACTATTCCTTCAAACGTACCCAATTTTGCTTTCCAAGACAATATTCTCGACTTCCACACATTCTTCAAGGCTCCCAGAATTTTCGCCCCCTCCCCCACCCTATGATCCACTTCCGCTTCCATGGTTCCATCCGCTGACAGATCCACTCCCAGATATCTAAAACACTTTACTTCCTCCAGTTTTTCTCCATTCAAACTCACCTCCCAATTGACTTGACCCTCAACCCTACTGTACCTAATAACCTTGCTCTTATTCACATTTACTCTTAACTTTCTTCTTTCACACGCTTTACCAAACTCAGTCACCAGCTTCTGCAGTTTCTCACATGAATCAGCCACCAGCGCTGTATCATCAGCGAACAACAACTGACTCACTTCCCAAGCTCTCTCATCCCCAACAGACTTCATACTTGCCCCTCTTTCCAAAACTCTTGCATTCACCTCCCTAACAACCCCATCCATAAACAAATTAAACAACCATGGAGACATCACACACCCCTGCCGCAAACCTACATTCACTGAGAACCAATCACTTTCCTCTCTTCCTACACGTACACACGCCCTACATCCTCGATAAAAACTTTTCACTGCTTCTAACAACTTGCCTCCCACACCATATATTCTTAATACCTTCCACAGAGCATCTCTATCAACTCTATCATATGCCTTCTCCAGATCCATAAATGCTACATACAAATCCATTTGCTTTTCTAAGTATTTCTCACATACATTCTTCAAAGCAAACACCTGATCCACACATCCTCTACCACTTCTGAAACCACACTGCTCTTCCCCAATCTGATGCTCTGTACATGCCTTCACCCTCTCAATCAATACCCTCCCATATAATTTACCAGGAATACTCAACAAACTTATACCTCTGTAATTTGAGCGCTCACTCTTATCCCCTTTGCCTTTGTACAATGGCACTTATGCACGCATTCCGCCAATCCTTAGGCACCTCACCATGAGTCATACATACATTAAATAACCTTACCAACCAGTCAACAATACAGTCACCCCCTTTTTTAATAAATTCCACTGCAATACCATCCAAATCTGCTGCCTTGCCGGCTTTCATCTTCCGCAAAGCTTTTACTACCTCTTCTCTGTTTACCAAATCATTTTCCCTAACCCTCTCACTTTACACACCACCTCGACCAAAACACCCTATATCTGCCACTCTATCATCAAACACATTCAACAAACCTTCAAAATACTCACTCCATCTCCTTCTCACATCACCACTACTTGTTATCACCTCCCCATTTGCGCCCTTCACTGAAGTTCCCATTTGCTCCCTTGTCTTACGCACTTTATTTACCTCCTTCCAGAACATCTTTTTACTTTTTTATTCTTTTTTTTATTATACTTTGTCGCTGTCTCCCGCGTTTGAGAGGTAGCGCAAGGAAACAGACGAAAGAAATGGCCCAACCTCCCCCCATACACATGTATATACATACGTCCACACATGCAAATATACATACCTACACAGCTTTCCATGGTTTACCCCAGACGCTTCACATGCCTTGATTTAATCCACTGACAGCACGTCAACCCCGGTATACCACATCGCTCCAATTCACTCTATTCCTTGCCCTCCTTTCACCCTCCTGCATGTTCAGGCCCCGATCACACAAAATCTTTTTCACTCCATCTTTCCACCTCCAATTTGGTCTCCCTCTTCTCCTCGTTCCCTCCACCTCCAACACATATATCCTCTTGGTCAGTCTTTCCTCACTCATTCTCTCCATGTGCCCAAACCACTTCAAAACACCCTCTTCTGCTCTCTCAACCACGCTCTTTTTATTTCCACACATCTCTCTTACCCTTACGTTACTCACTCGATCAAACCACCTCACACCACACATTGTCCTCAAACATCTCATTTCCAGCACATCCATCCTCCTGCGCACAACTCTATCCATAGCCCACGCCTCGCAACCATACAACATTGTTGGAACCACTATTCCTTCAAACATACCCATTTTTGCTTTCCGAGATAATGTTCTCGACTTCCACACATTTTTCAAGGCCCCCAGAATTTTCGCCCCCTCCCCCACCCTATGATCCACTTCCGCTTCCATGTTTCCATCCGCTGCCAGATCCACTCCCAGATATCTAAAACACTTCACTTCCTCCAGTTTTTCTCCATTCAAACTCACCTCCCAATTGACTTGACCCTCAACCCTACTGTACCTAATGACCTTGCTCTTATTCACATTTACTCTTAACTTTCTTCTTCCACACACTTTACCAAACTCAGTCACCAGCTTCTGCAGTTTCTCACATGAATCAGCCACCAGCGCTGTATCATCAGCTAACAACAACTGACTCACTTCCCAAGCTCTCTCATCCCCAACAGACTTAATACCTGCCCCTCTTTCCAAAACTCTTGCATTTACCTCCCTAACAACCCCATCCATAAACAAATTAAACAACCATGGAGACATCACACACCCCTGCCGCAAACCTACATTCACATCTTTTTATTCTCCCTAAAATTTAATGATACTCTCTCACCCCAACTCTCATTTGCCCTTTTTTTCACCTCTTGCACCTTTCTCTTGACCTCCTGTCTCTTTCTTTAATACATCTCCCACTCAATTGCATTTTTTCCCTGCAAAAATCGTCCAAATGCCTCTCTCTTCTTTTTCACTAATATTCTTACTTCTTCATCCCACCACTCACTACCCTTTCTAATCAACCCATCTCCCACTCTTCTCATGCCACAAGCATCTTTTGCGCAATCCATCACTGATTCCCTAAATACATCCCATTCCTCCCCCACTCCCCTTACTTCCATTGTTCTCACCTTTTTCCATTCTGTACTCAGTCTCTCCTGGTACTTCCTCACACAAGTCTCCTTCCCAAGCTCACTTACTCTCACCACCCTCTTCACCCCAACATTCACTCTTCTTTTCTGAAAACCCATACAAATCTTCACCTTAGCCTCCACAAGATAATGATCAGACATCCCTCCAGTTGCACCTCTCAGCACATTAACATCCAAAAGTCTCTCTTTCGCACGCCTGTCAATTAACACGTAATCCAATAACGCTCTCTGGCCATCTCTCCTACTTACATAAGTATACTTATGTATATCTCACTTTTTAAACCAGGTATTCCCAATCATCAGTCCTTTTTCAGCACATAAATCTACAAGCTCTTCACCATTTCCATTTACAACACGGTATACCTGACAATAAACTTCCATATAAGTGGGCCTCTCTAAATCAGAGAATTTTGGGCTGACTCTTAAAATGTGCAAACACATATGCTGGAGATAAATAATAATACATGACAGCAAGAGACTGAGTGTGAACAAATGTGGCCTTTGTTGTCTTTTCCTTGCGCTACCTCGTGCACATGAGGGGGGAGGGGGTTGCTATTTCATGTGTGGCGGGGTGGCGATGGGAATGAATAAAGGCAGACAATATGAATTATGTACAGGAGTATATATGTATATGTGTGTGTGTGTGTATATATATGTATATGTTGAGATGTATAGGTATGTATATGTGTGTGTGTATATATATATGTATACGTTGAGATGTATAGGTATGTATATTTACGTGCGTGGACGTGTGTATATACATGTGTATGTGGGTGGGTTGGGCCATTCTTTCGTCTGTTTCCTTGCGCTACCTCGCTAACGCGGGAGACAGCAACAAAGCTATTATTGTAAAAGGTTTATTTTTGTTTCTGAATTCTAAGCCCCAGAAACATGGGGTTGAATGGTATATGTGAGATATATGATGAATGAAGGATATCTTTGCCAAAAATCTTGGGTCAACAGTTACTCAGGAATAAACGAAAGTAGGGAGAGAGCAAGAAAATTGAGCAGTAAATGTTGTGTGTCTTTATCGTGGTACTAGTTGCATCATGGGCACAAAGAGTCTCAGGATTTAAGGTTGTGTTTGTAGTAGTACATGGATATATGATGTCCTGAGAACAAATGAGGAAGTTGTGAAATGTTTACCTGGAGAGTGTGGTTTCTGATGGATGTATGTCTGGTTGAGTGGTGTTCGAAAGTATGTTGGAACGGAAGCTGTTTAGTGATTGTCATGTAATTTTTAAGTGTTATGATTTCTGGGGAGGGGATTTGTGACTAAGGGTAAAATGCAGGGGTAAACTTTATATTTCTACATGGGGTTGCTGGTTAGTTATGGAAGGGCTGGGATAAGAAGAGTCTATGGATGTTAAAGAAAATTAAATGCCTATCACATTGAGGAGGAACAATTATTGGGAGGATCTTTGTTTTAATATCTTAATATTTCAGCATTTTTTGGTAGCTAGGCAGCCCAAGATTATTCTGAGAGTTTGATTTTTGAGTGATTTGCAACTCTAGCTATATTTTCTTTTGAGAAGGTGCATGACCAGTAGAGGGATGTGTACTTTAGGGTGGAGCAGATTCCTTTTGTAGTCCATTTCTGGTAAAAGTTAGTGCCAAAAGTTATCTCTGGCATGAAGATTGAATGTCATGAGCATATCATATGTGATGCATAGAAACGATGGTGTTTAGTTCAGGAGTGATTGTCCATTCAAAGTGACTGGGTAGTTGCTGGCTGAATTCCTGTTTGTCTGGAGATGCAGACATTCTATTCTGTGCCACTGTTTCAACTGTGTAATGTAATATTGCATATTTGTTGGTACTACATATACAATTATGAAAAAAAATACAAATAACCCTTTTTCTAAACATCCTTTATTCCTGATTCTGTACCTAAAATGTTGAAAAGGGTGAAAAGCAGTTACAAGCAAGATTCACATTACAGGTACTGGCACCAATCACAAAAAACGGGGGAGACGTAATGGACCAAAACTAAATAAAAAAAAATGATACAGTACGAAATGCAAGCAAGGACAACCAACACACTGTACAAATGGGAAAAGTGCACATAATTCAATTTTGGCTATATATTAAAAAATTTAAAGTTCATTCAATTTTTGCCTTTCATACATTGAACTAACTTCTTTAATCTATACGTTGCATCAATGATATCCACATAAGAGTTTTCATACAGCAGGGTATGGGTGTAATTGTCCAAAAACTGATATGTGAAAACAAGTATACAGATGGCAGAATAAAAACAAAAATTTGAGAAGAGATGGGTACAAGTTAGTTGGAATTAAACAAAAAAGTAACAAACAATATGAGGAAGATTAGTGATTTGAAGACATCAGAAAGACACATGGACAAATACTTTAAACGCCAACTAGCATTTAATAAACCAAGCAAAAATCTTCCACATAAAGTGGAAAGTTTGAAAATTGGAAATACTGAAATAAGTATTACGAGCCATTTACAAAACCCAAAATATTTTAGCCCAGTGCACTGTAGACATTCAAACAATGTGGGCATTTATAGCTTCAACTACTATTGCAATGTACTGCAATGTATTGCATCATACTTCCCTTAAACTAGGAATTCCATTGCCACGTATACCTAAAGCATTCCCAGCAGCCACAGCATAACACTTCCCTCAAGCTTGAAATGCTACTGCAGAGGCAGCAGAATGTGAGTGTGACACAAAAGGTCCCTTTTAGAGCCAAAGAAGGAAAGTGAAACAGCTAGAGCATATCCAGCACCACACTTACCTCAAGCTTGGAGTGCTACTGCCATGTATACCTACAGCATACCCTGCAACATACTTCCCCCAAGCTTGGAAAGCTACCGCTATGTATACCTAAAGTATACCTAGCAACCTCAGCACCATTCTTCCCTCAAGTTTGAAGTGCTTCACCTAGAGCATACCCAGCAACACCCTTCCCTTTCCTTTAATTCTGGTATCTTTTGGCATTCATTCTATTTCTATTACCACATTCAAAATAGCTTTTCATGATCTTCATATGGGTCTAAACATAAATGCTGGCTATAATCACTAATCTTTCTTTCATACTATTCGCCATTTCCCGCGTTAGCGAGGTAGCGTTAAGAACAGAGGACTGGACCTTTGAGGGAATATCCTCAACGGCCCCCTTCCCTGTTCCTTCTTTTGGAAAATTAAAAAAAAAAAAGAGAGGGGAGGATTTCCAGCCCCCCGCTCCCTAATCACTAATTGAGACCTAAAAATCTGGTCTAATTACAAGGGATAGCATTGCATAGACCCCATGTTGCTGCCAAGAGTTGTCCAGGGGTGTCTAGCTAGGGCCTGCAAGTCTTCTATGAGCTTATCTGAAATGCAGGTGATGTGGGATGTATAAACTCCTCAAAAGAGCTTAGAAACCATTTTTGCTCCTTCAAATGTATGTAGGAAAATGAAGATTATGGCACACTATGTGCTTAGTCCACCATACACTATACAGGATTAGTAACTAGAAGGGTAAAAATGCAATAGTAATGTAATACATACAATAGATCATATTCTGGTGAAGATATGTAGTTGTATAAATTTAGTAATGAGAAGAATGAGACCACATGTGAGAGGAAATCTCTATTAGGAGAAATTATTCAACAAATGATGTAATCAAAATTGTCGGGGAAATGACTCGGTGCACTGGAAATGTTTTGCATGTAAGAAGGTGTCAGTTGATGAATCAGTTCAGTACATAAAAAAAAGGCTAATATCATATCAAAAGTTCATGTTTCACTTTCATATCCTGGACATGGGTTAACAATGTGCATAAGTGAAATGAGAGGTTGTTTGTACCTGATCCAACCATAAAATGATGAAAGGAATTAATGAAATACTTAGTCAAAAACACTATCAGTTCCCTAATATCTACACTATCCTTGTCTATTCTGAACAATCTTTTTTTTTTAATCATACAAGTTAGCATGGTAGCAATAGGAACAGGTGAAGTAATGGCCTATTTGCTCAATCCCACTCTCTAGCTGTAGTGTATAATGCCCCAAAACCACATCCCCTATCCCAAAGACAGGCCCAGAGACCCTTCTGTGGTTCCCCTAACCTATTCACAGGCCTTCAAGCTGCCCACTCACATAATGCTGTCCCATGTATACAACATCCCATATGTTCCATCAATCTCTTACACACCCCACACCCTCCTGCATATTAAGGCCCAGACTCTTCAAAGCATCTTTCATTTCAATCTGCCCCCACCTCCTTGGTTTCCCCTATTCCTTGTTCCCTCCACTTCAGACTTACACCCTTATAGTCATCCTCTCCATAAGTTAAGCCATTTCAACAAAACCTCTTCTTCTCTTACATACATAATACTCTTCCTACCACACCTCTCTCATCCTATCATTTCTTATGTGACCAACACTCCTTACATCACATACTGTCCTCAACATTTCATTTCCAACACATCCATCCTCTTCTTTACTAATTTGTTAAAGGCCTAAACCATGCATCTATGCGTTGAGTGGATTACTATAACACCAAATATACCCATTTTTCCCTTTCAATATGATCTCTCTTTCCATACAATCCTCAATGTATCTGCTACATCCACTTTCAGGTACCTAAAAGCACTTCCTCCAACTTCTCTCCACTAAAAACCTCACTCAAAATAACGTCTCTCTCGCTTTTCACCACTAAACTTTATAATCTTGCTTTTATTGTTACTCTCAATTTCTTCTTTCACAGATTCTCCCAAACTCAGACACCAGCTTCTGTGGCTTCACACAGACTGTACCAACAGCACAGTACAAACATTATACAACTACAAATTCATCTCCCAGGCCCCACCAACCACAGTAGACTGCATACATGCTCCCATCTCCAGGAACCTTCCAATCACCTCCCCCATCGCAATCTAAACACAAATTAAACAGCCATAATAACATCAAACACCCTGTCCTTGACCCATCTTAACCTGTTACTGCTCACCCTCCCTTCTTCCTATTGGCAAAAATACTATACTCTCTTGATTATAACTCTTCCCTGCTTTTAGCAGCTTTCCTCCCATATTAGCAACAACATCCAAAGGGAATCTCTATCAACCCTATCAGTTTCATATCCATAAATGCCACATAAAACTTCTTCTGCTTCTCTATTTCTCACACAAATACTTCAAAATAAACATCTGATCCACACCTCTACCATTCCTAAAGCCAAAAGTTCCTCAAGTCTGAAACTCTGTACAGGCCAACTACCCTCATAATCACCATTCTCCCACACGACTTACAAGGTACACTAAACAAACATACCTCTGCAATTTGGGCAATTACCCATGCCTTTATACAATGCCACTATACAAGTATTTCACCAATCCTCAGGATGAAAATCCTGTCCAGCCTTTCAACATTACAATCATCTTTCTTAAGGAATTCACTTGCAATCCCATCCAGCTCTGATGCTTTGTTGCATTCATCTTACACAATGTCTTCCCAACCCCTTCCCTCTTCTGTACTCAAACCAATTGCCATGACTCTTACTTTGCATACCTCCTTATTCAAAACATCCCACATTTTTGATAGCCTACATTTAACAACCCCTCAAAATACTCATCCCCTTTACACCTCTTTTCTGAGTCTTACAACTTTCCCATTTGCCCCTTCACAGATGTTCCCTTTTGTTCGCTTGTTTCTCTCACACTATGCACCTCATTCCAACTGCTTTTGGAGTAGTGCTACTACTTCCTTAGCTCATGTCCTCTCACCAATCCCCGACTTTATTCCTAAGACTTTTCCAAACTATTATTCCCCTTTAGCCTTGAGCTTCATTTCACTCAAGAGCCAGAATCCTGATCCAGGTTTCTTTCCTCAAGCATACTACCTATCTCTCCTTTCTTCTAATCTTGGTTACATCCACATGCATTCGGACACCCCAATCTGAGCCTTCGAGGAGGATGAACACTCCTCGCTTGACTCCTGTTTCCCCTTTTAGATATTGAAATACAAGGAGGGGAGGGTTTCCAGCCCTCCGCTCCTGCCACCTTTAGTCACCTTCTACCCCTTGCTTCAGAGGCATTGCCAGGAAAAGACAAAAAAAGGCCACATCCATTCAAACTCAGTCTCTACCTTCCTTCTTTTTAAACCCCTTACTCCCATTCACCAATTCTTTTTCAGGACACAACTCCACAAACTGTTCATCATTCTTATTCACAACACCAGGTACCCCATGACCCCTAATTACATCCTGAACTGCCGTAATACCCACTCTTACATTCATATCACCAACCATTAATACTCCATCTATGGCATCAAAACTATTGGCACACTCACTCAGCTCCTCCCAGAACACTCACCTCTCTTTCTCAGTTCTCTCATTTCAAGGTATATAAGCACTATTTATCATCCAACTCGCTTATTTAACTTTCAGTTTACTCACACCTTCCCAATTTTCTCCAACCGAAGTTGTGCTACCCTTCCTTAATTCTTGCCTTCACATTAACCTCTGACTTTACCCTAAAACATACTCTAACAATTATACCACTTCCCCCTTTAGCTTTGCTTTACTCAGAAGAAGAACATTTAGTTTCCTCTCCTGAAACTTTCTACCTATTTTTCCCTTCTTCTCATCTTTGTTTACAGCCAAACACTCTACCCTTGGCTCCTCCTTTTCTAACAATAGAAATCAAAAACACAAGAATGTTTACCCGACCCTTACCCCTGCCCTCTCTAGTTGCCTCCTTCAACAGACTGCCAATATGTGGGAAGTAAGCTTTCTCCTCTATCCCTAAGGATCTCAATCCCTTAGTCATCATCTTTGACATAGAGGGAATACATGTTTAGTATTCTCCCCTATCCCAAGGATCTGAGCCAATATAAACCAAAAATCTAAACAACTGGAGTAGTTTAAAACTCATAACACATACGTAAACTTCCATTTTTTTTTCTTTTTGCTTTGTCACTGTCTCCCGCGTTTGCGAGGTAGCGCAAGGAAACAGACGAAAGAAATGGCCCAACCCACCCCCATACACATGTATATACATACGTCCACACACGCAAATATACATACCTACACAGCTTTCCATGGTTTACCCCAGACGCTTCACATGCCCTGATTCAACCCACTGACAGCACGTCAACCCCAGTATACCACATCGATCCAATTCACTCTATTCCTTGCCCTCCTTTCACCCTCCTGCATGTTCAGGCCCCGATCACTCAAAATCTTTTTCACTCCATCTTTCCACCTCCAATTTGGTCTCCCACTTCTCCTCGTTCCCTCCACTTCCGACACATATATCCTCTTGGTCAATCTTTCCTCACTCATTCTCTCCATGTGACCAAACCATTTCAAAACACCCTCTTCTGCTCTCTCAACCACGCTCTTTTTATTTCCACACATCTCTCTTACCCTTACGTTACTTACTCGATCAAACCACCTCACACCAAACATTGTCCTCAAACATCTCATTTCCAGCACATCCATCCTCCTGCGCACAACTCTATCCATAGCCCACGCCTCGCAACCATACAACATTGTTAGAACCACTATTCCTTCAAACATACCCATTTTTGCTTTCCGAGATAATGTTCTCGACTTCCACACATTCTTCAAGGCTCCCAGAATTTTCGCCCCCTCCCCCACCCTATGATCCACTTCCGCTTCCATGGTTCCATCCGCTGCCAGATCCACTCCCAGATACCTAAAACACTTTACTTCCTCCAGTTTTTCTCCATTCAAACTTACCTCCCAATTGACTTGACCCTCAACCCTACTGTACCTAATCACCTTGCTCTTATTCACATTTACTCTTAACTTTCTTCTTTCACACACTTTACCAAACTCAGTCACCAGCTTCTGCAGTTTCTCACATGAATCAGCCACCAGCACTGTATCATCAGCGAACAACAACTGACTCACTTCCCAAGCTCTCTCATCCCCAACAGACTTCATACTTGCCCCTCTTTCCAAAACTCTTGCATTCACCTCCCTAACAACCCCATCCATAAACAAATTAAACAACCATGGAGACATCACAAACCCCTGCTGCAAACCTACATTCACTGAGAACCAATCACTTTCCTCTCTTCCTACACGTACACATGCCTTACATCCTCGATAAAAACTTTTCACTGCTTCTAACAACTTGCCTCCCACACCATATATTCTTAGTACCTTCCACAGAGCATCTCTATCAACTCTATCATATGCCTTCTCCAGATTCATAAATGCTACATACAAATCCATTTGCTTTTCTAAGTATTTCTCACATACATTCTTCAAAGCAAACACCTGATCCACACATCCTCTACCACTTCTGAAACCACACTGCTCTTCCCCAATCTGACGCTCTGTACATGCCTTCACCCTCTCAATCAATATCCTCCCATATAATTTACCAGGAATACTCAACAAACTTATACCTCTGTAATTTGAGCACTCACTCTTATCCCCTTTGCCTTTGTACAATGGCACTATGCACGCATTCCGCCAATCCTCAGGCACCTCACCATGAGTCATACATACATTAAATAACCTTACCAACCAGTCAATAATACAGTCACCCCCTTCCATAAATGTTCTAATTTACAAGATGATTAAAACAGAAGACATAAAATAATGAAAAAAAAATTGCTTATGAATATCACCAACAATGATCTTTATCCCTGTTCTGGTTATAAATTCCACACACCTTTTTCCTTCTACAAGTACAAAGGGCTTCAAACAAGGTTTTTTTGAGGCAATTTCCAGTCCATGCTCTTTAGTAACAAGAAAAAAATATTTACTTTATTGCTGAAAATCCTCATACTTTGTGCACAAGTAGTTTCATTCTACAAAGCAAGAACATGGTTAAAACAAAATGCCTGTAAATTTCTTATTTCATCATAAAGCCATTAACCTCTAGCATAAATGCCATGAACAGAACACCTATGTGCACATACACACACACCTGCCATGCACGACTCACGTTCGTGTGGCTGAGGTGTGGAGGGAGAGGTGGGGGACGTCCACCCCCATGTTCCACCCTCCATGGGCCCTGAAATGCAGCCCTTAACACTTTAACTGAGCAACAGATTCGTTACTGCTGTGGTTATAATAAAAAATATATTGGTGACTGCATTCCATCAATTAATAATAATCATAAAATCTAATTTGATTACATGACAATAAACATTTATCTTCAGGAATATCAATATGGTTGAAAAGGTACAACTTAACAATGAAGGTTACCCTCACTTCAATATCAATCATATGCAGAGAGAGAGAGAGAGAGAGAGAGAGAGAGAGAGAGAGAGAGAGAGAGAGAGAGAGAGAGAGATACAGAGAGAGAGAGAGAGAGAGAGAGAGAGAGAGAGAGAGAGAGAGAGAGAGAGAGAGAGATACAGAGAGAGAGAGAGAGAGAGATTCTTCACTGCAAATTGCAGTTACAAAAATGGATTTGACTCACCAAAGCTGCCATACTGCTGGCCACCTGGGGAGCTGTAGTTAGGGGCCCCCCACTGCTGCAGCTGTTGACCTGCACCCCAACCCTGGTAACCCCCTGGCCCTTGAGGGGCACCATATCCTTGTGGAGGATACCCTTGCTGTTGAGGAGGGGTCCCCCAACCTTGATAAGGACCCTGCACCATACCTTGAGTACCCAAGTGTGCCCCCATCTGGCTGTTGTGCGGTCCAAGAGGAGGTCCTAGAGGAGGTCCCATGTTGCCAGGTCCCATACCCTAAATAAGGAGAAAAATACAATACACCTCAAAATATAATGCAAGCTTCACTGGACAACTCAAAAAATATACAGGAGTGCAATTTCCTATCACAGTACAACAATAAATATCACATAATATCAGCAACTTTCATTTTCTCATGATCCAAAAAATAGTTTTTTCTTTTGGTACGTGTTCACCATTTAACATATAAGCAAGGTAAGGCAAAAAGACACCCCAAAAAAAGGCAGTATTTGCCCACATCACCTCTTAAGCTAGTATGCTCAGACATATTTCTTATCAACAGAGCCTCTTAAAACATATTTTAACACATGAAAAAGATAATTATTCATTTCTTTTATTATTATACTTTGTCGCTGTCTCCCACGTTAGCGAGGTAGCACAAGGAAACAGACAAAGGAATGTCCCAACCCAACCACATACAAATGTATATACATACACATCCACACACGCACATATACATACATACCTATACATTTCATTGTATATACAAATAGATTAGAAAGGGTAGTGAGTGGTGGGATGAAGAAGTAAGATTATTAGTGAAAGAGAAGAGAGAGGCATTTGGACGATTTTTGCAGGGAAATAATGCAAATGACTGGGAGATGTATAAAAGAAAAGAGGTAGGAGGTCAAGAGAAAGGTAAAAGAGGTGAAAAAGAGGGCAAATGACAGTTGGGGTGAGAGAGAGAGTATCATTAAATTTTCGGGAAAATAAAAAGATGTTTTGGAAGGAAGTAAATAAAATGCGTAAGACAAGGGAACAAATGGGAACATCAGTGAAGGGGGATAATAGGTAGGTGATAACAAGTAGCAGTGATGTGAGGAGATGGAGTGAGTATTTTGAAGGTTTGTTGAATGTGTTTGATGACTGAGTGGCAGATATAGGGTGTTTTGGTCGAGGTGGTGTGCAAAGTGAGAGGGTTAGGGAAAATGATTTGGTAAACAGAGAAGAGGTAGTAAAAGCTTTGCAAAAGATGAAAGTCGGCAAGGCAGCAGGTTTGGAAGATATTGGAGTGGAATTTATTAAAAATGGGGATGACTGTATTATTGACTGGTTGGTAAGGTTATTTAACGTATGTATGACTCATGGTGAGGTGCCTGAGGATTGGCGGAACGCGTGCATAGTGCCATTGTACAAAGGCAAAGGGGATAAGGGTGAGTGCTCAAATTACAGAGGTATAAGTTTGCTGAGTATTCCTGGTAAATTATATGGGAGGGTATTGATTGAGAGGGTGAAGGCATGTACAGACCATCAGATTGGAGAAGAGCAGTGAGGTTTCAGAAGTGGTAGAGGATGTGTGGATCAGGTGTTTGCTTTGAAGAATGTATGTGAGAAATACTTAGAAAAGCAAATGGATTTGTATGTAGCATTTATGGATCTGGAAAAGGCATATGATAGAGTTCATAAAGATGCTCTGTGGAAGGTATTAAAAATATATGGTGTGGGAGGCAAGTTGTTAGAAGCGGTGAAAAGTTTTTATCGAGGATGTAAGGCATGTGTACGTGTAGGAAGAGAGGAAAGTGATTGGTTCTCAGTGAATGTAGGTTTGCGGCAGGGGTGTGTGATGTCTCCATGGTTGTTTAATTTGTTTATGGATGGGGTTGTTAGGGAGGTGAATGCAAGAGTTTTGGAAAGAGGGGCAAGTATGAAGTCTGTTGTGGATGAGAGAGCTTGGGAAGTGAGTCAGTTGTTGTTCGCTGATGATACAGCGCTGATGGCCGATTCATGTGAGAAACTGCAGAAGCTGGTGACTGAGTTTGGTAAAGTGTGTGAAAGAAGAATGTTAAGAGTAAATGTGAATAAGAGCAAGGTTAATTATTAGGTACAGTAGGGTTGAGGGTCAAGTCAATTGGGAGGTAAGTTTGAATGGAGAAAAACTGGAGGAAGTAAAGTGTTTTAGATATCTGGGAGTGGATCTGGCAGCGGATGGAACCATGGAAGCGGAAGTGGATCATAGGGTGGGGGAGGGGGCGAAAATCCTGGGAGCCTTGAAGAATGTGTGGAAGTCGAGAACATTATCTCAGAAAGCAAAAATGGGTATGTTTGAAGGAATAGTGGTTCTAACAATGTTGTATGGTTGCGAGGCGTGGGCTATGGATAGAGTTGTGCGCAGGAGGATGAATGTGCTGGAAATGAGATGTTTGAGGACAATGTGTGGTGTGAGGTGGTTTGATCGAGTAAGTAACGTAAGGGTAAGAGAGATGTGTGGAAATAAAAAGAGTGTGGTTGAGAGAGAAGAGGGTGTTTTGAAATGGTTTGGTCACATGGAGAGAATGAGTGAGAAAAGATTGACCAAGAGGATATATGTGTCGGAGGTGGAGGGAACGAGAAGTGGGAGACCAAATTGGAGGTGGAAAGATGGAGTGAAAAAGATTTTGTGTGATCGGGGCCTGAACATGCAGGAGGGTGAAAGGAGGGCAAGGAATAGAGTGAATTGGAGCGATATGGTATACTGGGGTTGACGTGCTGTCAGTGGGTTGAATCAGGGCATGCGAAGCGTCTGGGGTAAACCATGGAAAGCTGTGTAGGTATGTATATTTGCGTGTGTGGACGTATGTATATACATGTGTATGGGGTGGGTTGGGCCATTTCTTTCGTCTGTTTCCTTGCGCTACCTTGCAAACGCGGGAGACGGAAAAAAAAAAAAGATCATGGTTATTAGGTACAGTAGGGTTGAGGGACAAGTTAATTGGGAGGTAAGTAATGTAGAGAAAATGGAGGAAGTGAAGTGTTTTAGATATCTGAGAGTGGATTTGCCAGAGGATGGGACCATGGAAGAGGAAGTGAATCATAGGGTGGGAGAGGGGGCGAAAGTTTTGGGAGCCTTGAAAAATGTGTGGAAGTCAAGAGTGTTATCTTGAAAATCAAAAATGGGTATGTTTGAAGGAATAGAGGTTCCAACAATGTTATATTGTTGCGAGGTGTGGGCTATAGATTGAGGTGTGTGCAGGAGGGTGGATGTGCTGGAAATGACATGTTTGAGGACAATATGTGGTGTGAGGTGGTTTGATTAAGTAATGAAAGGGTAAGAGAGATGTGTGGTAATAAAAAAAAGTGTGGTTAAGAGAGCAAAGAGGGTGTTTTGAAATGGTTGGGTCATACGGAGAGAATGAGTGAAGAAAGACTGACAAGGAGGATATATGTGTCAGAGGTGGAGGAAACGAGAGGTGGGGGACCAAATTGGAGGTGGAAAGATGGAGGGAAAAAGATTTTGAGTGATCGGGGCATGAACATGCAGGAGGCTGAAAGGCGTGCAACGAACAGAGTGAATTGGAACGATGTGGTATACTGGGGTTGACGTGCTGCCAATGGATTGAACCAGGGCATGTGAAGAGTCTGGGGTAAACCATGGAAAGTGTTGTGGGGCCTGGATGTGGAAAGGGAGCTGTGGTTTCGGAGCATTATACATGACAGCTAGAGACCGAGTGTGAATGAATGTGGCCTTTGTTGTCTTTTCCTAGCGCTACCTCACACACATGCAGGGGGAAGGGGTTGTTATTTTGTGTGGCGGGGTGGCAACTGGAATGAATAAAGGCAGAGAGCATGAATCATGTACAAGTGTTTGTATATGTCTGTGTGTGTACAGATATGTATATATTGAGATGTATAGGTATGTATATGTGACTGTGTGGACGTCTATGTATATACATGTGTATGTTGGTGGGTTGGGCCAATCTTTTGTCTGTTTCCTTGCGATACCTAGCTAACGTGGGAGACAGCAACCGAGTATAATAAAAAACTAAAAAATAATATATATATATTTATCTATTAAGTGCGTTTGTGAACGTGTATGTATATACATGTGTATGTGTGTGGGTTGGGCCATTCTTTCGTCTGTTTCCTTGCGCTCCCTCACTAATGCGGGAGACAGCGACAAAGGTGACTTGTGCGAGGAAGTACAAGGAGAGACTGAGTACAAAATGGAAAAAGGTGAGAACAAAGGAGGTAAGGGGAGTGGGGGAGGAATGGGATGTATTTAGGGAAGCAGTGATGGATTGCGCAAAAGATGCTTGTGGCATGAGAAGCGTGGGAGGTAGGTTGATTAGAAAGGGTAGTGAGTGGTGGGATGAAGAAGTAAGATTATTAGTGAAAGAGAAGAGAGAGGCATTTGGACGATTTTTGCAGGGAAAAAATGCAAATGAGTGGGAGATGTACAAAAGAAAGAGGCAGGAGGTCAAGAGAAAGGTGCAAGAGGTGAAAAAGTGGGCAAATGAGAGTTGGATTGAGAGAGTATCATTAAAGTTAGGGAGAATAAAAAGATGTTCTGGAAGGAGGTAAATAAAGTGCATAAGACAAAGGAGCAAATGGGAACTTCAGTGAAGGGGGCTAATGGGGAGGTGATAACAAGTAGTGGTGATGTGAGAAGGAGATGGAGTGAGTATTTTTAAGCTTCGCTGAATGTGTTTGATGATAGAGTGGCAGATATAAGGTGTTTTGGTCGAAGTGGTATGCAAAGTGAGAGGGTTAGGGAAAATGATTTGGTAAACAGAGAAGAGGTAGTAAAAGCTTTGCGGAAGATGAAAGCCGGCAAGTTAGCGGGCTTGGATGGTATTGCAGTGGAATTTATTAAAAAAGGGGGTGACTGTCTTGTTGACTGGTTGGTAAGGTTATTTAATGTATGCATGATTCATGGTGAGGTGCCTGAGGATTGGAGGAATGCTTGCATAGTGCCATTGTACAAAGGCAAAGGGGACAAAGGTGAGTGCTCAAATTACAGAGGTATAAGTTTGTTGAGTATTTCTGGTAAATTATATGGGAGGGTATTGATTGAGAGGGTGAAGGCATGTACAGAGCTTCAGATTGGGGAAGAGCAGTGTGGTTTCATAAGTGGTAGAGGATGTGTGGATCAGGTTTTTCCTTTGAAGAATGTATGTGAGAAATACTCAGAAAAGCAAATGGATTTGTATGTAGCATTTACGGATCTGGAGAAGGCATATGATAGAGTTGACAGAAATGCTCTATAGAAGGTATTAAGAATATCTGGTGTGGGAGGCAAGTTGTTAGAAGCAGTGAAAAGTTTTTGTCGAGGATGTAAGGCATGTGTACGAGTAGGAAGAGAGGAAAGTGATTGGTTCTCAGTGAATGTTTGCGGCAGTGGTGTGTGATGTCTCCATGGTTGTTTAATTTGTTTATGGATGGGGTAGTTAGGGAGGTGAATGCAAGAGTTTTGGGAAGAGGGGCAAGTATGCAGTCTGTTGTGGATGAGAGAGCTTGGGAAGCGAGTCAGTTGTTGTTCGCTGATGATACAGCGCTGGTGGGTAATTCATGTGAGAAACTGCAGAAGCTGGTGACTGAGTTTGGTAAAGTGTGTGAAAGAAGAAAGTTAAGAGTAAATGTGAATAAGAGCAAGGTATTAGGTACAGTAGGGTTGAGGGTCAAGTCAATTGACCCTCAACATACAGAATGATCAGAGCCATGCAAGGAATAAGAGTGAACTGAAACGATGTAGTATACCAAGGTCGACATGCTGTCAATGGACTTAACAAGGGCATGGGAAACGTCTGGGGTAAACAATGGAAAGATTTGAGGGGCCTAGATAAGCAGAGGGAGCTGTGGTTTTGGTGCATTACACATAACAGTTAAAGACTGAGTGTGAACGGATGTGGCCTTTTCTGTCTCTTTTCCTAGAGCTACTTTGTTGAAGCAGGGTAAACAATGCTGTTTCCTGTGGAGTGGTAAGGCGCCAGAAATGGATGAAGGCAAGCAAGTACAAATATGTACATGTGTATATATGTATATGTCTGTGCATGTGTATGTTTATATATTTTTTTTTATTTTATTTTTATTATACTTTGTCGCTGTCTCCCGCGTTTGCGAGGTAGCGCAAGGAAACAGACGAAAGAAATGGAACAACCCCCCCCATACACATGTATATACATACGTCCACACACGCAAATATACATACCTACACAGCTTTCCATGGTTTACCCCAGACGCTTCACATGCCTTGATTCAATCCACTGACAGCACGTCAACCCCGGTGTACCACATCGCTCCAATTCACTCTATTCCTTGCCCTCCTTTCACCCTCCTGCATGTTCAGGCCCCGATCACACAAAATCTTTTTCACTCCATCTTTCCACCTCCAATTTGGTCTCCCTCTTCTCCTTGCTCCCTCCACCTCCGACACATATATCCTCTTGGTCAATCTTTCCTTACTCATCCTCTCCATGTGCCCAAACCACTTCAAAACACCCTCTTCTGCTCTCTCAACCACGCTCTTTTTATTTCCACACATCTCTCTTACCCTTACGTTACTCACTTGATCAAACCACCTCACACCACACATTGTCCTCAAACATCTCATTTCCAGCACATCCATCCTCCTGCGCACAACTCTATCCATAGCCCACGCCTCGCAACCATACAACATTGTTGGAACCACTATTCCTTCAAACATACCCATTTTTGCTTTCCGAGATAATGTTCTCGACTTCCACACATTCTTCAAGGCCCCCAGAATTTTCGCCCCCTCCCCCACCCTATGATCCACTTCCGCTTCCATGGTTCCATCCGCTGCCAGATCCACTCCCAGATATCTAAAACACTTCACTTCCTCCAGTTTTTCTCCATTCAAACTCACCTCCCAATTGACTTGACCCTCAACCCTACTGTACCTAATAACCTTGCTCTTATTCACATTTACTCTTAACTTTCTTCTTCCACACACTTTACCAAACTCAGTCACCAGCTTCTGCAGTTTCTCGCATGAATCAGCCACCAGTGCTGTATCATCAGCGAACAACAACTGACTCACTTCCCAAGCTCTCTCATCCCCAACAGACTTCATACTTGCCCCCTCTTTCCAAAACTCTTGCATTTACCTCCCTAACAACCCCATCCATAAACAAATTAAACAACCATGGAGACATCACACACCTCTGCCGCAAACCTACATTCACTGAGAACCAATCACTTTCCTCTCTTCCTACACGTACACATGCCTTACATCCTCGATAAAAACTTTTCACTGCTTCTAACAACTTTCCTCCCACACCATATATTCTTAATACCTTCCACAGAGCATCTCTATCAACTCTATCATATGCCTTCTCCAGATCCATAAATGCTACATACAAATCCATATATATATATATATATATATATATATATATATATATATATATATATATATATATATATATATATATTTTTTTTTTTTTTTTTTATACTTTGTCGCTGTCTCCCGCATTTGCGAGGTAGCGCAAGGAAACAGACGAAAGAAATGGCCCAACCCCCCCCATACACATGTACATACACACGTCCACACACGCAAATATACATACCTACACAGCTTTCCATGGTTTACCCCGGACGCTTCACATGCCTTGATTCAATCCACTGACAGCACATCAACCCCTGTATACCACATCGCTCCAATTCACTCTATTCCTTGCCCTCCTTTCACCCTCCTGCATGTTCAGGCCCCGATCACACAAAATCTTTTTCACTCCATCTTTCCACCTCCAATTTGGTCTCCCTCTTCTCCTTGTTCCCTCCACCTCCGACACATATATCCTCTTGGTCAATCTTTCCTCACTCATCCTCTCCATGTGCCCAAACCACTTCAAAACACCCTCTTCTGCTCTCTCAACCACGCTCTTTTTATTTCCACACATCTCTCTTACCCTTACGTTACTCACTTGATCAAACCACCTCACACCACATTGTCCTCAAACATCTCATTTCCAGCACATCCATCCTCCTGCGCACAACTCTATCCATAGCCCACGACTCGCAACCATACAACATTGTTGGAACCACTATTCCTTCAAACATACCCATTTTTGCTTTCCGAGATAATGTTCTCCATTTCCACACATTATATATATATATATATATATATATATATATATATATATATATATATATATATATATATATTTTTTTGTCGCTATCTCCCGCGTTTGCGAGGTAGCGCAAGGAAACAGACGAAAGAAATGGCCCAACCCACCCCCATACACATGTATATACATACGTCCACACACAAATATACATACCTACACAGCTTTCTATGGTTTACCCCAGACGCTTCACATGCCTTGATTCAATCCACTGACAGCACGTCAACCCCGGTATACCACATCGCTCCAATTCACTCTATTCCTTGCCCTCCTTTCACCCTCCTGCATGTTCAGGCCCCGATCACACAAAATCTTTTTCACTCCATCTTTCCACCTCCAATTTGGTCTCCCTCTTCTCCTCGTTCCCTCCACTTCCGACACATATATCCTCTTGGTCAATCTTTCCTCACTCATTCTCTCCATGTGCCCAAACCACTTCAAAACACCCTCTTCTGCTCTCTCAACCACGCTCTTTTTATTTCCACACATCTCTCTTACCCTTACGTTACTTACTCGATCAAACCACCTCACACCACACATTGTCCTCAAACATCTCATTTCCAGCACATCCATCCTCCTGCGCACAACTCTATCCATAGCCCACGCCTCGCAACCATACAACATTGTTGGAACCACTATTCCTTCAAACATACCCATTTTTGCTTTCCGAGATAATGTTCTCGACTTCCACACATTCTTCAAGGCTCCCAGAATTTTCGCCCCCTCCCCCACCCTATGATCCACTTACGCTTCCATGGTTCCATCCGCTGCCAGATCCACACCCAGATATCTAAAACACTTCACTTCCTCCATTTTTTCTCCATTCAAACTCACCTCCCAATTGACTTGACCCTCAACCCTACTGTACCTAATAACCTTGCTCTTATTCACATTTACTCTTAACTTTCTTCTTTCACACACTTTACCAAACTCAGTCACCAGCTTCTGCAGTTTCTCACATGAATCAGCCACCAGCGCTGTATCATCAGCGAACAACAACTGACTCACTTCCCAAGCTCTCGCATCCCCAACAGACTTCATACTTGCCCCTTTCCAAAACTCTTGCATTCACCTCCCTAACAACCCCATCCATAAACAAATTAAACAACCATGGAGACATCACACACCCCTGCTGCAAACCTACATTCACTGAGAACCAATCACTTTCCTCTCTTCCTACACATACACATGCCTTACATCCTCGATAAAAACTTTTCACTGCTTCTAACAACTTACCTCCCATACCATATATTCTTAATACCTTCCACAGAGCATCTCTATCAACTCTATCATATGCCTTCTCCAGATCCATAAATGCTACATACAAATACATTTACTTTTCTAAGTATTTCTCACATACATTCTTCAAAGCAAACACCTGATCCACACATCCTCTACCACTTCTGAAACCACACTGCTCTTCCCCAATCTGATGCTCTGTACATGCCTTCACCCTCTCAATCAATACCCTCCCATATAATTTACCAGGAATACTCAACAAACTTATACCTCTGTAATTTGAGCACTCACTCTTATCCCCTTTGCCTTTGTACAATGGCACTATGCACGCATTCCGCCAATCCTCAGGCACCTCACCATGAGTCATACATACATTAAATAACCTTACCAACCAGTCAACAATACAGTCACCCCCTTTTTTAATAAATTCCACTGCAATACCATCCAAATCTGCTGCCTTGTCGGCTTGCATCTTCCGCAAAGCTTTTACTACCTCTTCTCTGTTTACCAAATCATTTTCCCTAACCCTCTCACTTTGCACGCCACCTCGACCAACACACCCTATATCTGCCACTCTATCATCAAACACATTCAACAAACCTTCAAAATACTCACTCCATCTCCTTCTCACATCACCACTACTTGTTATCACCTCCCCATTTGCACCCTTCACTGAAGTTCCCGTTTGCTCCCTTGTCTTATGCACTTTATTTACCTCCTTCCAGAACATCTTTTTATTCTCTCTAAAATTTAATGATACTCTCTCACCCCAACTCTCATTTGCCCTCTTTTTCACCTCTTGCACCTTTCTCTTGACCTCCAGTCTCTTTCTTTTATACATCTCCCACTCAATTGCATTTTTTCCCTGCAAAAATCGTCCAAATGCCTCTCTCTTCTCTTACTTCTTCATCCCACCACTCACTACCCTTTCTAATCAACCCACCTCCCACTCTTCTCATGCCACAAGCATCTTTTGCGCAAGCCATCACTGATTCCCTAAATACATCCCATTCCTCCCCCACTCCCCTTACTTCCATCGTTCTCACCTTTTTCCATTCTGTACTCAGTCTCTCCTGGTACTTCCTCACACAAGTCTCCTTCCCAAGCTCACTTACTCTCACCACCCTCTTCACCCCAACATTCACTCTTCTTTTCTGAAAACCCATACAAATCTTCACCTTAGCCTCCACAAGATAATGATCAGACATCCTTCCAGTTGTACCTCTCAGCACATTAACATCCAAAAGTCTCTCCCGCGCGCCTGTCAATTAACATGTAATCCAATAACGCTCTCTGGCCATCTCTCCTACTTACATACGTATACTTATGTATATCTCGCTTTTTAAACCAGGTATTCCCAATCACCAGTCCTTTTTCAGCACATAAATCTACAAGCTCTTCACCATTTCCATTTACAACACTGAACACTCCATGTATACCAATTATTCCCTCAACTGCCACATTACTCACCTTTGCATTCAAATCACCCACCACTATAACCTGGTCTCGTGCATCAAAACCACTAACACACTCAATCAGCTGCTCCCAAAACACTTGCCTCTCATGATCTTTCTTCTCATGCCCAGGTGCATATGCACCAATAATCACATCTCTCTCCATCAACTTTCAGTTTTACCCATGTTAATCGAGAATTTACTTTCATACATTCTATCACATACTCCCACAACTCCTGTTTCAGGAGTACTGCTACTCCTTCCCTTGCTCTTGTCCTCTCACTAACCCCTGACTTTACTCCCAAGACACTCCCAAACCACTCTTCCCCTTTACCCTTGAGCTTCGTTTCACTCAGAGCCAAAACATCCAGGTTCCTTTCCTCAAACATACTACCTATCTCTCCTTTTTCCACATCTTGGTTACATCCACACACATTTAGACACCCCAGTCTGAGCCTTCGAGGAGGATGAGCACTCCCCGCGTGACTCCTTCTTCTGTTTCCCATTTTAGAAAGTTAAAAAGTACAAAGGGGGGAGGATTTCTGGCTCCCCGCTCCCGTCCCCTCTAGTCGCCTTCTACGACACGCGAGGAATGCGTGGGAAGTATTCTTTCACCCCTATCCCCAGGGATACATACATACATACATATATATATATACACATACATACGCACATATACACACATACACACATATACACATATGAAAAATGTAAGAAATAATTTAGAAAACTGAAACTTCTAGCATGAAATGAAGTGAAAAATGAATGTCACAATGGTTCAACCTCTGGCTATGGAAAGGGGAAATGTATAATTTATTTACCCAAACATCAATAGTAGTTTTCATCAATTTAACCACTGTATCATACTGCCTGGTCCACTTCTCTTATCATGAAACAGGAATATTGGCTTATGATGTTTCTCAATTTTCTTCATTACACAAAGTACAACCATATCTTGGATACATGAGGGTAGGTAGTTGGTCATCTGCCATAATAAAGCCTTGATAGACCAAAAATTTATCTGGACCTCAACTTTTCCAGTACATTTATGAAAAACACCTTTTTGCTTTCCATCTGGTAAAGTATATGGGAGGGTATTGATTGAGAGGGTGAAGGCATATACAGAGCATCAGATTGGGGAAGAGCAGTGTGGTTTCAGGAGTGGTAGAGGATGTGTGGATCAGGTGTTTGCTTTGAAGAATGTATGGGAGAAATAATTAGAAAAGCAAATGGATTTGTATGCAGCATTTATGGATCTGGAGAAGGCATATGATAGAGTTGATAGAGATGCTCTGTGGAAGGTTTTAAGAGTACATGGTGTGGGAGGCAAGTTGTTAGAAGCAGTGAAAAGTTTTTATTGAGGATGTAAGGCATGTGTACGTGTAGGATGAGAGGAAAGTGACTGGTTCTCAGTGAATGTAGGTTTGTGGCAGGGGTGTGTGAAGTCTCCATGGTTGTTTAATTTGTTTATGGATGGGGTTGTTAGGGAGGTGAATGCAAGAGTTTTGGAAAAAGGGGCAAGTATGCAGTCTGTTGGGGATGAGAGAGCTTGGGAAGTGAGTCAGTTGTTGATTGCTGATGATACAGCGCTGGTGGCTGATTCATGTGAGAAACTGCAGAAGCTGGTGACTGAGCTTGGCAAAGTGTGTGAAAGAAGAAAGTTAAGAGTAAATGTGAATAAGAGCAAGGTTATTAGGTACAGTAGGGTTGAGGGTCAAGTCAATTGGGAGGTAAGTTTGAATGGAGAAAAACTGGAGGAAATAAAGTGTTTTAGATATCTGGGAGTGGATCTGGCAGCAGATGGAACCATGGAAGAGGAAGTGAATCATAGGGTGGGGGAGGGGGCGAAAGTCCCGGGAGCCTTGAAGAATGTTTGGAAGTCGAGAACATTATCTCAGAAAGCAAAAATAGGTATGTTTGAAGGAATAGCGGTTCCAACGTTGTATGGTTGCAAGGCGTGGGCTATGGATAGAGTAGTGCGCAGGAGGGTGGATGTGATGGAAATGAGATGTTTGAGGACACGATGTGGTGTGAGGTGGTTTGATTGAGTAAGTAATGTAAGGGTAAGAGTGGTGTGGAAATAAAAAGAGCGTGGTTGAGAGAGCAGAAGAGGATGTTTTGAAATGGTTTGGGCACATGGAGAGAATGAGTGAGGAAAGATTGACCAATAGGATATATGTGTCGGAGGTGGAGGGAACGAGGAGAAGTGGGAGACCAGATTGGAGGTGGAAAGATGGAGTGAAAAAGATTTTGAGTGATCGGGACCTGAACATGCAGGAGGCTGAAAGGCGGGCAAGGAATAGAGTGAATTGGATAGATGTGGTATACCGGGGTCAACGTGCTGACAATGGATTGAAGCGTCTGGGGTAAACCATGGAAAGTTGTGTGGGGCCTGGGTGTGGAAAGGAAGCTGTGGTTTCAGGCATTATTACATGACAGCTACTGACTGAGTGTGAACGAATGGGGCCTTTGTTGTCTTTTTCTAGCGCTACCTCGCACACATGAGGGGGGAGGAGGTTGTTATTCAATGTGTGGCGGGATGGCGATGGGAATAAATAAAGGCACACAGTATGAATTATGTACATGTGTATATATGTATATGTCTGTGTGTGTATATATATGTGTACATTGAGATGTATAGGTATGTATATTTGCGTGTGTGGACGTGTATGTATATACATGTGCATGGGGGTGGGTTGGGCCATTTCTTTCGTCTGTTTCCTTGCACTACCTCGCAAGCGCAGGAGACAGCGACAAAGCAAAATAATAATAATAATAATAATAATAATTATAATAATAATAATAATAATGTATATGGAGGGAACGAGGAGAAGTGGGAGACCAAATTGGAGGTGGAAAGAGGGAGTGAAAAAGATTTTGAGTGATTGGGGCCTAAACATGCAGGAGAATGAAAGGCGTGCAAGGAATAGAGTGAATTGGAACGATGTGGTATACCGGGGTTGACGTGCTATCAATGGATTGAACCAGGGCATGTGAAATGTCTGGGGTAAACCATGGAAAGTTCTGTGGGGCCTGGATGTGGAAAGGGAGCTGTGGTTTCGGTGCATTATTACATGACAGTTAGAGACCGAGTGTGAACGAATGGGGCCTTTGTTGTCTTTTCCTAGCACTACCTCGCACACATGAGGGGGGAAGGGGTTGTTATTACCTGTGTGGCGGGGTGGCGATGGGAATAAATAAAGGCAGACTATGAATTATGTACATGTGTATATATGTATATGTCTGTGTGTGTATATATGTGTGTACATTGAGATGTATAGGTATGTATATTTGTGTGTGTGGACGTGTATGTATATACATGTGTATGTGGGTGGGTTGGGCCATTCTTTCGTCTGTTTCCTTGCCCTACCTCACTAATACGGGAGACAGCGACAAAGCAAAATATAAAAAAAATCTATATATGTGTATGGGCATGTCTGGGTGTTGTGTACATACGAGTGGATGGGCCATTCTTCTTCTGTTTCTTGGCATAACCTCACTGACATTGGAAATGGCGATCAAGAATAAATAAATAATTCACTATTGAAAGCTTTGCAGAAGATGAAATCAAGCAATGCATCTGGTATGGATAGTATAGCAGTAGAATTTATTAAGAAAGGGGGTGACTGTGTTGTTGATTGGATGGTAAAGGATATTCAAATTATGTATAGCTCATGAAGTGCCTGAGGATTGGCGGAATGCATGCATAAGTGTCATTATACAAAGGCAAAGGGGATAAAGGTGAGTGTTCAAACTACACTGACACAGGTTTGCTGAGTATTGTGGGAATTATATGGGAGGATACTGATTGAGATGGTGAAGGCATGTACAGATCATCAAACTGAAGAAGGGCAGTGTGGTTTCAGAAGCGGTAAAGGATGTGTGGATCAAGTGTTTGCTTTGAAGAATGTTTGAAAGATATACTTAGAAAAACAAATGGATCTGTATGTAGCATTTATGGGTCTGGAGAAAGCTTATGATAGGGTTGATAGGGATGCTTTGTGGAAGGTCTTAAGAGTATATAGTGTGGGAGGTAAGCTGCCACAACCAGTAAAGTATTTAACAAGGATGTAAGGCATGTTTATGAGTAGGAAGACAAAAGAGTGATTGGTTCCCAATGAATGTTGTTCTGCAGCAGGAGTATATGATGTTCTCATAGATGTTTAATTTGTTTATGGATGGGGTGGTTAGGAAGGTGAATGAAAGAGTTTTGGAGAGGGGGCAAGTATGAAGTGTTTTGGGGATGAGAGGGCCTGGGAAGTGAGTCAGATGTTTTTTGCCGATGATACAGCTCTAGTGGCTGATTAGGGTGAGAAACTGCAAAAGTTGGTGACTGATTATGGAGGTGTGTGAAAGGAGAAAGTTGAGAGTAAATGTAAATAAAAGCAACGTTATAAGATTCAGTAGGTTTGAGGGACAAGTTACCTGGTATGTAAGTCAGAATGGAGAAAAATTGGAAGGAGTGGGGTGTTTTAGATATCTGGGAGTGGACTTTGCGAATGGAACCATGGAAGCAGAATTGAGTCACAGGGTGGGGGAGGTGAAGGTTTTGGGAGTGATGAAGAATGTGTGGAAGGAATGTTTGAAGGAACAGTAGCTCCAACAATATCATATGGTTACAAGGCATGGGGTATTGATAGGGTCGTATGAAGGAAGGTGGATGTGTGTGAGGAAAACATGTGGTGTGAGGTGGTTTGATCGAATAAGTAATGAAAGGGTTAATAGAGATGTGTGGAAATAAAAAGTGTGTGGTTGAGAAAGCAGAAGGTGTGTTGAAATGGTTTGGACATACAGAGATAATGAGTGAAGAAAGGTTGAGAACACGAAGCGGGAAGGATGGAGTGAA
Organism: Panulirus ornatus; assembly: GCF_036320965.1. Classification (NCBI taxonomy): domain Eukaryota; kingdom Metazoa; phylum Arthropoda; class Malacostraca; order Decapoda; family Palinuridae; genus Panulirus; species Panulirus ornatus. The sequence continues at coordinate 259,166 of NC_092286.1, forward strand.
AAATATATCTGAGTGATTGGAGCTGGAATATACATGAGGATGAAAGCGTGCAAGGAATAGAGTGAACTGGAATGATGTGATATATCTGGGTCGACATGCTGTCAATGTAATAAACCAGGGCATGTGAAACGTCTGGAGTAAACCACTGAAAAGTCTGTGGAGCCTGGATGTGGATCGGGAGCTGTGGTTTCGTTGCATTACACATGACAGTTAGAGAGTGGATGTTAATGAATGTGACATAACATAAATTAATTTACTTATTTTCCAAAGTATGTTGGGACATTGAAATTCATTACTACAACTACTGCTACTACTAAACAATGATTTGGTAAACTGAGAAGAGGTAGTAAAAGCTTTGCAAAAGATGAAACCCAGCAAGGCAGTGGGTTTGGATGGTACCGCAGTGGAATTTATGAAAAAAGGGGGTGACTGTGTTGTTGACTGGTTGGTAAGGTTATCTAATGTATGTATGACTCATGGTGAGGTGCCTGAGGATTGGTGGAATGCTTGCATAGTGCCATTGTACAAAGGCAAAGGGGATAAAAGTGAGTGCTCAAATTACAGAGGTATAAGTTTGTTGAGTATTCCTGGGAAATTATATGGGAGGGTATTGATTGAGAGGGTGAAGGCATGTACAGAGCATCAGATTGGGGAAGAGCAGTGTGGTTTCAGAAGTGGTAGAGGATGTGTGGATCAGGTGTTTGCTTTGAAGAATGTATGTGAGAAATACTTAGAAAAGCAAATGGATTTGTATGTAGCATTTATGGATCTGGAGAAGGCATATGATAAGAGTTGACAGAGATGCTCTGTGGAAGGTATTAAGAATATATGGTGTGGGAGGCAAGTTGTTAAAAGCAGTGAAAAGTTTTTATCGAGGATGTAGGCACTTGTCCATGTAGAAAGAGAGGAAAGTGACTGGTTCTTAGTGAATGAAGGTTTGAAGCACAGGTGTGTGTGATGTCTCCATGGTTGTTTAATTTCTTTATGGATGGGGTTGTTAGGGAGGTGAATGCGAGAGTTTTGGAAAGAGGGACAAGTATGCAGTCTTGTGGATGAGAGAGCTTGGGGGGAAGTGAGTCAGTTGTTGTTCGCTGATGATACAGCGCAAGTGGCTGATTCATAAGAGAAACTACAGAAGATGGTGACTGAGTTTGGTAAAGTGTAAGAAAGAAGAAAGCTGAGAGTATATTTGAATAAGAGAAAGGTTATTAGGTACAGTAGGATTGAGGGACAAATGAATTGGGAGGTAAGAAAACTGGAGGAAGTGAAGTGTTTTAGATATCTGGGAGTGGATTTGGCAGCGGATGGAACCATGGAAGCGGAAGCAAATCATAGGGTGGGGGAGGGGGAGAAAGTTCTGGGAGCGTTGAAAAATGTGGAAGTCGAGAACATTATCTCAGAAAGCAAAAATGGGTATGTTTGAGGGAACAGTGGTTCCAACAATGTTATATGGTTGCGAGGCATGGGCTATAGATAGAGTTGTGCAGAGGAGGGTGGATGTGTCAGAAGTGAGACGTCTGAGGACAATATGTGGCGTGAGGTGGTTTGATTGAGTAAGTAGTTAAAGGGTAAGAGAGATGTGTGGTAATAAAAAGTGTGTGGTTGAGACAGCAGAAGAGGATGTTTTGAAATGGTTTGGTCACATGGAGAGAATGAGTGAGGAAAGATTGACAAAAAGGATATATGTGTCAGAGGTGGAGGGAACAAGGAGAAGTGGGAGACCAAATTGGAGGTGGAAAGATGGAGTGAAAAAGATTTTGAGTGATCGGGGCCTGAACATACAGGAGGGTGAAAGTCGTGCAATTGGCATGATGTAGTATACCGGGGTTGACGTGCTGTCAATGGATTGAACCAGGGCATGTGAAGCGTCTGGGGTAAACCATGGAAAGTTCTGTGGGGCCTGGATGTGGAAAGGCAGCTGTGGTTTCAGTGCATTATTACATGACAGGTAGAGACTGAGTGTGAACGAATGTGGCCTTTGTTGTCTTTTCCTAGCGCTACCTCGCACACGAGGCGGCAGGGGGTTTTTATTTCATGTGTGGCGGGGTGGTGATGGGAATGAATAAAGGCAGACAGTATGAATTATGTACATGTGTATATATGTATATGTCTGTGTGTGTGTATATATATGTATATGTTGAGATGTATAGGTATGTATATTTGCGTGTGTGGATGTGTATGTATATACATGTGTATGTGGGTGGGTTGGGCCATTCTTTCGTATGTTTCCTTGTGCTACCTCGCTAATGCGGGAGACAGTGACATAGCAAAATAAATAAAATATTCATCTTATTTATCTATTTTGCTTTGTCGCTGTCTCCCACGTTAGCAAGGTAGCACAAGGAAACAAAGGAAAGAATGGTCTAACCCACCCATGTGTGCGAGGTAACGCACGTGATATGTCTATGCTTTCAAACAGAAATTAGCAGTCTGTGACCATTCGAATTATATATATAATCATTAAATGAATACAAGTACTCTGCCTATGAATAAGAATGTAAAAGCAAATACCCTGAAATAAGAACAATTTGAATACAAATAAACACTATTTGAATATTGTCGAAGATGAATACCAAATATGAATACACCATCTCTGCACCATATATTCTTCTATCAAATACTTGTTTCAACCATTCACAAATGCTTATCCACATACTCAATAACTTTTATTGTAAAACACACTCGTGTAGAAATTACCAGCATTATCACACCAGTCATAACGATCAAGTTTATTTTCAGCAAGTTTCCTTCGAGTGAAAATTCCCAGGCTTAGCCGTTTCCTCTATTTAGACTATCACACGGCTATTCTGTTCACGAAGTAGCTTGGCAATCGCAGTAAATAGGAAAGTAGGAGGCAAACAAACTTACGTTATGATAACTGCTTATCACAACACATCAGTTATCTTGCACAGCAATGCCAGAAGTGAGAAAATGACAACATTGCGATTGTGTCAGTCTCCAGCCACTCTGACACACAAGTAATGGACATGACGTCTCGAATACGTCAAGAGTTTTCACACATTTATCAATGCTTTACTATTCACAGATCTGCCCATCCACAGCAAACACCAAAAAGACAATTCTCATCAGCACAAAAATGACTCAACAAACACTAAGCATTCAACCACTCTCCAACCCAATCTTGAACTCAGTCCCCTGTACTTTGGACTGCACCAATTTCTTCAACATCAAAAGGTATATCACATCACCTTTATGATGCCACTTCCACAATGAAGACACTAACATCTACTAAACTCCTCAGCACTGTTCTTACCACATTAACTTATGGTCCTGAATGGAAACGACTAACTTCCTGAGCGGTGCAGAAGCCTCAGAAAAGGAGTCCTGGGACATGCTAAAGAAGCAAGTTTACAAAGCATGAGGTACCTATTACAGTCACTTACATTATTAAGACCATGCATCCCAGGTGGCCCAACTGGCATACCCCACTGGTTGTCAGGATGTGTACCCCACTGTCCACTTTCTTCTTGGGCCTTGTTTGCATCCCTTGGTTCTGCCTTCTTGATCTCAACCTTCAGTAATTGGGAAATAAATTGATCAGGTAAAACATCAGTATGAAAGACTCCCTTTATTTTTGGCTCATAAGAAAGTTATGAGGAATGAATTGTACTTCAAAGAAGTATTTGGAACCGTATAAATCACTAACAAACACTCATACAATTCATCCTCATTTACTATGCTATTAACATGATGTTTAAAAGTATAAAACCAAGAAACTTACCGTGACATGACTTATCACTACTAAAATGCACCTGGTATCTAAAGTGGGACTTCTCTATTTCATAAATAGCAACAAATAATACTATGTACACCAGAGTGCTCAGCTTCAACATTAAATACCAATACATGCAAATAATCAACAGAGACTGCATAAGTCCCTTCTGAAATAATTTTTCAAATATTATAACTTCTTTACTTTTCCCAAGATAATTATCAATTATTAACTGCCTGCCACTAATCATGTGGGAAAAAAATCACAAAATCATTCCTGGAAGATTTTTGCATGTACTAGCAAAAGAACCTAGCAACCTTTCTGATCTTTATCATCTCATATTTAACTAATACACTTAAGTAAGAATACCTTAATGCTGAAGGCAAATTCTGAACTATGAAACTGCTTATCAGTAATCTATTTATTAAATAACATTCAAGAGCAATTCCAAACCATACAAAACTGAGGTGAATTTCACCAGAAAGGTTGCTGAAGGAACATTAAAACTAAAAATACTTATGACTAATACCTGCTTTCCATTTATGTTGACAAAGTGCTCTGCCACCGCTCTATCCACAGCCTCTTCCGTTTCGAAGGACAAAAATCCAAAGCCTAGTGTCGTGACAACCAAACAGAAAAACAGCTTAGCTTAGTGAGGATAGACTGGACCTACCTATTGTGAACTACCTACTCGGTGGGTGCGATACACCTATCTCATCTCACAGCCATCACAGTGAAACTGCCACTAGTTTAAAGAATCATACTTATAGTCATACATGTTACATTTTCACAACATCTAACATAGTGATATGGTAATGTTCTAATAATCTTTAAATGATATTACTTTAACAGAATAAGCAAGAATGCTGCTATTCTTAATAGAAAGAATGAAAATAATAGCCCAATGTGATGTCTATGAGTTGTAGGAAGAAGTACACAACAGATGGTCCAAGGCTTATATACATCAATACTTCACTATCCAGGACTTGGATGAAAACAATCTTCATTTTTCTAAGATATCTATTCTAGAATTCAAACTGAATTATGATTAATTCATATTAATATCCACATATCTAATAAAGTAACTATCATAAGTAATAAAATCACCTGAAAACATCTGAAAAATGAGGATTTATGTTACCCTGGCCCTGGAAAACCAAAGCACTGACGTAGATTACTTCCAAAAGGTGGCACAAACTCACATGGTGCGACACTGGCTAGATACTGTAATCATATCATTGCAACATCAACAGCAATGGGATGAATTCCTGTTAAGCACCTCAACAATATACTGAGCATCATTTCAATATCTTACGAAGTCCATTATCATCAAATTAACACTCAAGGGTGGCCAGTTTTTCTTCCTGCCCCAAGGATATACTGCCACACTTTGGATAGGTTATAATCTTGCAATGTACATTTAACAATAAAATCGGCAAATGTTTGTATTACGAATATTTACATTAAGTCCTTATGAGCCACATCAAAACTTAATTAGTACTGGATGCCTTAAATACGATCTTATTAATACAGCTCTTAAAATGTACCAACAATATTAATCATGCAGCAATCATTATAATAAATCATTGCACAAATATCAGAAATCAACTGCTCTGATAAGAAAACATGTATTTAAATACATACATATATATTCATTTCTTTCCTACATATTCGCCATGTCCGGCACTGGCAAGGCAGCATCAAGAACAGAGGGCAGAGCCTAAGAGGGGAAATCCTTAAATGTCACCCTTTTCTGTTTCTTCTTTTGTTAAAATGAAAATTGGAGGGTTGGATTTATATTTATATATTTGCTGATAACCACTTTTGTGTAATGATCACGTTATCTGGGGAGATACAAGAATGAGATAGAAGATGTAGAACAGTCGACTGATATACAAGAAAGAAAAGTAGTTAAGATGCCATTGGTAAACAAGTGTTACCGGATGTTGGTGTAGAGGTCCGACATCATGCTTCACATAAAATATTTATGATGTGAGCAGGAGAGGGAACCACTTACAAATTTTGCCTATGACAAAGCTATCCAGTTTGTACAGACCTTCACTAACATTGTGAGAATTCTCTGTGTATCTAATAATAGAAGATTCAGTTATATTTCTCATGGTGTGGGAATTACAGTTAATTACTGAATTAGCATTACTCTAGGCAATAAAATTTATTAATCAAAAATTTGTCAAAACTTCAGCAGGCTGTTATATGTTTTATGTGGAGCAGACAGGTAAGGATCTTTATGTTAAACTTCAGCAACATAATCACAGTATAAAAACAAATCAAATGCTCTGTTTAATATTTATTTTTATTATTTTGCTTTGTCGCTGTCTCCCACGTTTGCGAGGTAGAGCAAGGAAACAGACGAAAGAAATGGTCCAACCCACCCCCATACACATGTATATACATACACGTCCACACACGCAAATATACATACCTATACATCTCAATGTACACATATATATACACACACAGACACATACATATATACCCATGCAAACAATTCACAATGTCTGCCTTTATTCATTCCCATCGCCACCTCGCCACACATGGAATACCATCCCCCTCCCCCCTCATGTGTGCGAGGTAGCGCTAGGAAAAGACAACAAAGGCCCCATTCGTTCACACTCAGTCTCTAGCTGTCATGCAATAATGCCCAAAACCACAGCTCCCTTTCCACATCCAGGCCCCACACTGTTTAATACAGTTAAAAATTATGACCATTGTATTAACTGGAGCAATGCTAATTCAGTTAGTACCTGTAGCTCCTTTACCACATGATGTATCAAGGAACCTTCTACTGTCACACAAAAAATTATAACATACTAGTGAAGGTCCATACAGACTTGATATCTTTGTCATACACAAAATTTTTACACATCCTTTTCCTGTCCATACAATAAAAGTTTCATGACAGGCATGATGCCAGACCTGAACACCATCATATGGTAACACTCCTTAATCAATAGCATCTTAGCTACATCTCTTCCTTCTATATCAACTGACAGTTCTACATCTATCTCATTCTTGTATCTCCCCTCACAATGTGATTACACAAATGCACTTGGGAACTTATCGCATTTCATTTTCCTGAAGGTTATCAACAAATACAAACACTACTTCGACGGGGAGCTACCTCGCTAATGTGGGGAACAGCGATAAAGTATAATAAACAAATAAATCATATATTTTTGTCTTTTCCTAGCACTACCTTGGAGGGGGAAGGGATGCTGTTTCATGTATGGTGGGGTGGCAATGAGAATGGATGGGGGCAGCAAGTGTGAATATGTACATGAGTATATATGTATATGTGTGTGTATATGTATGTATACGTTGAAAGTATAGGTATGTATATTTGCGTGTGTGGACGTGTATGTATATACATGTGTATGTGGGTGGGTTGGGCCATTCTTTCGTCTGTTTCCTTGCACTTCCTTGCTAACGCGGGAGACAGCGACAAAGCAAAATAAAATAATAATAAATAGAGGGAATGTTGGGGTGAAGAGGGTGGTGAGAGTAAGTGAGCTTCAGAAGGAGACTTGTGTGAGGAAGTACCAGGAGAGAATGAGTACAGAATGGAAAAAGGTGAGAACAAAGGACATAAGGGGAGTGGGGGAGGAATGGGATATATTTAGGGAAGCAGTGATGGCTTGCGCAAAAGATGCTTGTGGCATGAGAAGCATGGGAGGAGGGTTGATTAGAAAGGGTAGTGAGTGTTGGGATGAAGTAAGATTATTAGTGAAAGAGAAGAGAGAGGCATTTGGACGATTTTTGCAGGGAAACAATGCAAATGACTGGGATATGTATAAAAGAAAGAGGCAGGAGGTCAAGAGAAAGGTGCAAGAGGTGAAAAAGAGGGCAAATGAGAGTTGGGGTGAGAGAGTATCATTAAATTTTACGGAGAATAAAAAGACGTTCTGGAAGGAGGTAAATAAAGTGCATAAGACAAGGGAGCAAATGGGGGGGGCTAATGTAGAGGGGATAACAAGTAGTGGTGATGTGAGAAGGAGATGGAGTGAGTATTTTGAAGGTTTGTTGAATGCGTTTGATGATAAGAGTGGCAGATATAGGGTGTTTTGGTCGAGGTGGTGTGCAAAGTGAGAGGGTTAGGGAAAATGATTTGGTAAACAGAGAAGTGGTAGTAAAAGCTTTGCGGATAAAAGCTTTGCGGAAGATGAAAGCTGGCAAGGCAGCAGGTTTGGATAGCATTACAGTGGAATTTATTAAAAAAGGGGGTGACTGTATTGTTGACTGGTTGGTAAGGGTGTTTTGAAATGGTTTGGTCACATGGAGAGAATGAGTGAGGAAAGATTGACCAAGAGGATATATGTGTCGGAGGTGGCGGGAACAAGGAGAAGAGGGAGACCAAATTGGAGGTGGAAAGATGGAGTGAAAAAGATTTTGTGTGATCGGGGCCTGAACATGCAAGAGGGTGAAAGGAGGGCAAGGAATAGAGTGAATTGGAGCGATGTGGTATACCGGGGTTGACGTGCTGTCAGTGGACTGAATCAAGGCATGTGAAGCGTCTGGGGTAAACCATGGAAAGCTGTGTAGGTATGTATATTTGCGTGTGTGGACGTATGTATATACATGTGTATGGGGGTGGGTTGGGCCATTTCTTTCGTCTGTTTCCTTGCGCTACCTCGCAAATGCGGGAGACAGCGACAAAGCAAAAAAAAAAAAAAAAAAAAAAAAAAAAAAATGATTCATGGTGAGGTGCCTGAGGATTGCTGGAATGCTTGCATAGTGCCATTGTACAAAGGCAAAGGGGATAAGAGCGAGTGCTCAAATTACAGAGGTATAAGTTTGTTGAGTATTCCTGGGAAATTATATGGGAGGATATTGATTGAGAGGGTGAAGGCATGTACAGAGCATCAGATTGGGGAAGAGCAGTGTGGTTTCAGAAGTGGTAGAGGATGTGTGGATCAGGTGTTTGCTTTGAAGAATGTATGTGAGAAATACTTAAAAAAGGAAATGGATTTGTATGCAGCATTTATGGATCTAGAGAAGGCATATGATAGAGTTGATAGAGATGCTCTGTGGAAGGTACTAAGAATATATGGTGTGGGAGGCAAGTTGTTAGAAGCAGTGAAAACTTTTTATTGAGGATGTAAGGCATGTGTACGTGTAGGAAGAGAGGAAAGTGATTGGTTCTCAGTGAATGTAGGTTTGCGGTAGGGGTGTGTGATGTCTCCATGGTTGTTTAATTTGTTTATGGATGGGGTTGTTAGGGAGGTAAATGCAAGTTTTGGAAAGAGGGGCAAGTATGCAGTCTGTTATGGATGAGAGAGCTTGGGAAGTGTCAGTTGTTTGCTGATGATACAGCGCTGGTGGCTGATTCATGTGAGAAACTGCAGAAGCTGGTGACTGAGTTTGGTGAAGTGTGTGAAAAAAGAAAGTTAAGAGTAAGTGTGAATAAGAGCAAGGTTATTAGGTACAGTAGGGTTGAGGGTCAAGTCAATGGGGAGGTAATTTTGAATGGAGAAAAACTGGAGGAAGTAAAGTGTTTTAGATATCTGGAAGTGGATCTGGCAGCGGATGGAACCATGGAAGCGGAAGTGAATCATAGAATGTGTGGAAGTTGAGAACATTATCTCCGAAAGCAAAAATGGCTATGTTTGAAGGTATAGTGGTTCCAACAATGTTGTATGGTTGCAAGACGTGGGCTATAGTTAGAGTAGTGCGCAGGAGGGTGGATGTGCTGGAAATGAGATGCTTGAGGAAAATATGTGGTGTGAGGTGGTTTGATCGAGTAAGTAATGTAAGGGTAAGAGAGATATCTGGAAATAAGAAGAGCGTGGTTGAGAGAGCAGAAGAGGGTGTTTTAAAATGGTTTGGTCACATGGAGAGAATGAGTGAGGAAAGATTGACCAAGAGGATATGTCAGAGGTGGAGGGAACGAAGAGAAGTTGGAAACCAAATTGGAGGTGGAAAGATGGAATGAAACAGATTTTGAGTGATCGGGGCCTGAACATGCAGGAGGCTGAAAGGCGTGTAAGGAATAGAGTGAACTGGAACGATGTGGTATACCGGGGTCGACGTGCTGTCAATGGATTGAACCAGGGCATGTGAAGCGTCTGGGGTAAACCATGGAAAGTTTTGTGGGGCCTGGATGTGGAAAAGGAGCTGTGGTTTCGGTGCATTATTACATGACAGCTAGAGACTGAGTGTGAACGAATGGGGCCTTTGTTGTCTTTTCCTAGAGCTACCTCGCACACATGAGGGGGGAGGGGGTTGTTATTCCATGTGTGGCGAGGTGGCGATGGGAATAAATAAAGGCAGACAGTATGAATTATGTACATGTGTATATATGTGTGTGTATATATATATATGTGTACATTGAGATGTATAGGTATGTATATTTGCGTGTGTGGACGTGTATGTACATACATGTGTATGTGGGTGGGTTGGGCCATTCTTTCGTCTGTTTCCTTGTGCTACCTTGCTAACGCGGGAGACAGCGACAAAGCAAAATAATATAATAATGTGCAGGTGTGGGCATTTATGTATATAAGTGTATGTGGGTGGGTTGGGCCATTCTTTCATCTGTTTCCTTGCGCTACCTTGCTAATGTGGGAGACTGACCAAGTATAATAAATAAATAAACAGAGAAGAGGTAGTAAAAGCTTTGCGGAAGATGAAAGCCGGTAAGGCAGCAGGTTTGGATGGTATTGCAGTGGAATTTATTAAAAAAGGGGGTGACTGTATTGTTGACTGGTTGGTAAAGTTATTTAATGTATGTATGACTCATGGTGAGGTGCCTGAGGATTGGCGAAATGCGTGCATAGTGCCATTGTACAAAGGCAAAGGGGATAAGAGTGAGTGCTCAAATTACAGAGGTATAAGTTTGTTGAGTATTCCTGGCAAATTATATGGGAGGGTATTGATTGAGAGGGTGAAGGCATGTACAGAGCATCAGATTGGGGAAGAGCAGTGTGGTTTCAGAAGTGGTAGAGGATGTGTGGATCAGGTGTTTGCTTTGAAGAATGTATGTGAGAAATACTTAGAAAAGCAAATGGATTTGTATGTAGCATTTATGGATCTGGAGAAGGCATATGATAGAGTTGATAGAGATGCTCTGTGGAAGGTATTAAGAATATATGGTGTGGGAGGAAAGTTGTTAGAAGCAGTGAAAAGTTTTTATCGAGGATGTAAGGCATCTGTACGTGTAGGAAGAGAGGAAAATAATTGGTTCTCAGTGAATGTAGGTTTGCGGCAGGGGTGTGTGATGTCTCCATGGTTGTTTAATTTGTTTATGGATGGGGTTGTTAGGGAGGTGAATGCAAGAGTTTTGGAAAGAGGGGCAAGTATGAAGTCTGTTGGGGATGAGAGAGCTTGGGAAGTGAGTCAGTTGTTGTTCGCTGATGATACAGCGCTGGTGGCTGATTCATGTGAGAAACTGCAGAAGCTGGTGACTGAGTTTGGTAAAGTGTGTGAAAGAAGAAAGTTAAGAGTAAATGTGAATAAGAGCAAGGTTATTAGGTACAGTAGGGTTGAGGGTCAAGTCAATTGGGAGGTGAGTTTGAATGGAGAAAAAATGGAGGAAGTGAAGTGTTTTAGATATCTGGGAGTGGATCTGGCAGCGGATGGAAACATGGAAGCAGAAGTGGATCATAGGGTGGGGGAGGGGGCGAAAATTCTGGGAGCCTTGAAGAATGTGTGGAAGTCGAGAACATTATCTCGGAAAGCAAAAATGGGTATGTTTGAAGGAATAGTGGTTCCAACAATGTTGTATGGTTGCGAGGCGTGGACTATGGATAGAGTTGTGCGCAGGAGGATGGATGTGCTGGAAATGAGATGTTTGAGGACAATGTGTGGTGTGAGGTGGTTTGATCAAGTAAGTAACGTAAGGGTAAGAGAGATGTGTGGAAATAAAAAGAGCGTGGTTGAGAGAGCAGAAGAGGGTGTTTTGAAATGGTTTGGTCACATGGAGAGAATGAGTGAGGAAAGATTGACCAAGAGGATATATGTGTCGGAGGTGGAGGGAACGAGAAGAGGGAGACCAAATTGGAGGTGGAAAGATGGAGTGAAAAAGATTTTGTGTGATCGGGGCCTGAACATGCAGGAGGGTGAAAGGAGGGCAAGGAATAGAGTGAATTGGAGCGATGTGGTATACCGGGGTTGACGTGCTGTCAGTGGATTGAATCAAGGCATGTGAAGCGTCTGGGGTAAACCATGGAAAGCTGTGTAGGTATGTATATTGCGTGTGTGGACGTATGTATATACATGTGTATGGGGTGGGTTGGGCCATTTCTTTCGTCTGTTTCCTTGCGCTACCTCGCAAACGCGGGAGACAGCGGGAAAAAAAAAAAATATATAAAAAGTGTGGATGAGAAGTAAAGAGGGTATGCTAATAAGGTTTGGCCATAAAGTGAGAGAATGAGGAAGGAGAGGCTGACAAAGGAGATGGAAATGAGAAGAATGAGGAGACCCAATTCAACCAAAAGTCAAGATGGAAGGATGGAGTGAGAATGATTTTGAGCAACAGGAGGCTTAAACATAAAGGAGGGTGAAAGGCTTGCATGGGTTAGAGTGAAAGGGAAAGATGTGGTACACTTGGTTTGACTTACTGTCAACCGACTTAACAAGGGTATGTCAAACATCCAGGGTAAACTATGGAAAGGTTTGTGGAGCCTGATTGTGGATTGAGAGCAGTGACTTCACTGCATTACACATGACAGATAAAGAATGGATGTGAGCTGATGAAGCCTTTCCTCATTTGTTCCTGGCGCTATCTCACTGATGCATTTAATGGCAATCAAGTTTGAAATAAAATTTAGAAGACTAAGAGAATACTAGACCTTAACCCATAAAAGGCTCATGGTCTGGATGAAAATTCACCACATGTGCAGAAGATACATGCAGATATTCTCAATGAATCCTTTAATTTACTGTTCAAGTTGTCATGGGTGGATAGGGGCCAAGGATAAACATAATACCTATGTATAAAATGGTGACCTGGGGATAGGGGATTAAGAATACTTCCCACGTATTCCCTGCGTGTCGTAGAAGGCGACTAAAAGGGGAGGGAGCGGGGGGCTGGAAATCCTCCCCTCTCGTTTTTTTTTTTCCCCCCCCCAAAAGAAGGAACAGAGTGGGGCCAGGTGAGAATATTCCCTCAGAGGCCCAGTCCTCTGTTCTTAACGCTACCTCGCTAACGCGGGAAATGGCGAATAGTTTAAAAGAAAGAAAAGAAAAGAAAAAATGGTGACCATAACAAGCAGTTAACTACAGACCAGTTTCAAACAAGTGTGCAAGGTTTCTGGAAAAGATTGTCAGAAAGCTAGTGGGTCACTTAAGGAGGAATTACTGAAGTGAATGACAGTATGGATTTTGGGTATGGGAGAGTGAGCTCAGCCCTAAACAAAATCGAAAGCTGTTTGGACTGAAAAAAAAAAAAAGCATTTGACAATGTTACATGGGGGCTGATTAAGAAGCTAGATCACTAGGCAAGAATGAAGAGGAAACCCCATGAATCGATAAAAGATTACTAGGCAAGAATGAAGGGGAAACTCCATGAATGGACAAAAGACTATCTCTGAGAGAAAAAATTATGCAAGTTAAAGTGGCTTCTACTAAATGGTTTCAGCAGAGTGCCACAGGGTTCAGTTCTGGGACCACCACTCTTCATGACCAATGTAAACTACTTGCCTTAATATATGGACTCCTACCTGAATACGTCTGCAGATAATGTAAAGGTCATGAAAGAAGTGAAAAGCAAGGAGGTTTGTATCAGCTTAAAAGGGAATGTAAACATACTCCACAGTTAGTCTTATAAATGATTAATGAAATTCAACCTGAGCAAATGTAATGAGAAAGAAACAAAGCAAATGAAGGCCTCAACATGATTATCATATAGCAATTAATAAGCTTCATTACTGTGTGAGAATGACTTAGCAATCTGTCTTCTTTAACTTGCTGTCAGTCCCATGTCAGGAAAATAGTTAAGGGAATAACTGTGTGAAAGCCTTCTACTTAGAAGTCAAAGCATGTATACGAGTCAATGATTCAAAGCTTCAGTATACATGTACAGGTGTGCAACAGGGATGTATGATGATGTCACTGTGGCTTTTTAACACACATTGGGAAAAGGGGTGTCGATATGTAAAGTGATGGTGAGGTATGGTGGCTAAAGACAACCCTGTATGCAAATGAAAATGTTTTCTTTGTTGAGAGTGATGAAGAGCTGCAGAAGGCTGAGTAATGATGCATTAAGTGAAGGTGAATGATGGTAAATACAAGTAAACAAGAAAAAAGTAATGGAATTTGAAGGGAAACAGTGAAAATACAGATTTTGCAAAGCCGTACAGAATGAGAGAAGAGGGTGTACTAAACTCCTCTTCACTTTCGTCATACAACACAGTATCATCTGCACACTTGTTACACTCCATCTCTGCAACACCCTTTCCCAAAGTTTGCTTTCGTCTCTCCTATCACCCCATCCATACATATGTTAAAAAGCAAAAGTGAACAGCACAGAGCCCTGCCTCACACACACGTGCATGAAAAAAATTTTGCTCATCTTTCCATCCACTCTTACACATGCACTTGTTACTTTATAGAAGGTTTTCACACCATCCAGCAATTGACTCCACGACCCCATATATCCTTAAAACATCCCATAAAGCATTACACTCGACTGACGTACACTTGCTCAATATCCTAAAAAAGCAGCATGGCATCTTACCTTTTGCTGAATACTGGATTTTTCGAGTATATATAGAGCATTGTGAATCGCCTAGGGATTGGCAGAATGCAAATACAGAAGCACTGTCTAAAGGTATAGGGAACAAAGGAGAGTGCTGGAATACAGGAATATCAGTTCTTCAAGTGTATCTCAAGTTATGTGGAAGAATGGTGACATGCAAAGAACATCACAATAAAGAGGAACAATGAGATTTTAGGAGCGGTAGATGTGTGGATCAGATGTTTGCTTTGATAAATTAATTCTTCATTTTAAAATATGTTCAACATATCCTGCATTCGCAAGGTTGTGCGAGGAACAAATGAAGGAAGGCATCATTCGCTCACATCCATTCTCAAGCTGTCATGTCAGTCAAACTCATTCATTTAAAGAAAGTGTATGAAACACACATTGAGAAAAAGAAAAATCTGCTTATGACATTATAGATGGTAAGCAAGCATTAATGGTTTACATACTAACTGAAAAGTAAATAAAGGAAAGACTCTTAAATGTGAATGTGCTGAGAGGGGCAGCCGGTGGGCTATCCATCATTAGCCCATGATGGAAAGGGTTAAAGATCTGTGAAGGCTTATAAAATAAAAAGGGGGGGGGGTGTTGAAAAGAGGGTGGCAAATTTAAGTGAGCTTAGAAAAGAAGCTTGTGACAAGGAGCAAGGTAACGCAGCTAGAGGAGCTGATAGGAATGGGAGGTATTTAGGGATGCAGTGCTGGTATGTGAGAATACAAGAAGCCCAAAGAGATAAGGCTTCGATCACCCAAAAGCTGGAAGAGTGATTGGGGGATGGACAAGAGAAAGTGGCAGGGGATGAAAAAAAAAGGACAAACAAGTGTTAAGGTGAATGACTATCAGCAAACTTCAGAGAGAATAAGAAAATGTTTAGGAAGTAAGTTACTGGTGCATGAAAAACAAGTAAAGAAATGGGAACATCAGTGAAGGAAGCAAATTAAAAATAAGAGGGGGGGGTAGCAGGCAGATATCAGGTGATTAGCAAATGGAGTGAATACTTTGATCCACCTGCCGTTAAAGTCCACTCCCAGATATCTAAAACACTTCACTTCCTCCAATTTTTCTCCATTCAAACTTACCTCCCAATTAACTTGTCCCTCAACCCTACTGAACCTAATAACCTTGTTCAGTAGGGTTGAGGGACAAGCTAATTGGGAAATAAGTTTGAATGAAGAAAAACTGGAGGAAGTGAAGTGTTATAGATATCTGGGAATGGACTTAGCAGCTACTTCTATCTATTGCTCCCAACATTCTGCCAAAAGGCAGGGTTAGTATACAGCTCACTGCAGGAAAATCTAGAGTTACAAAGAACAGCTCACTGCAGGAAAATCTAGAGTTACAAAGAACAAGTTGTGAGTTAAGTGTTACCAAGTGCTATGTGTGACAGGGAGAGATTTCAGGTTTGTGGTCAGAATGCTAGCAGTCCATATATGGGTGAGGAAGAAAGAAATAACAGTTACCTGGGTCAGAGGAGTGCACCCTGACAACCACTGAAGTCCTGTCTCACTAAGCAGCTGCAACTAAACCTCCTGATATCCAGGCAGAGAGTATCAGTAATATACCTTCCTGGTCAGTGGCTGCCCACCAATGACTACCTTGCTTTTATCCACATTTACTTTCAACTTAATCCTTTCACACACTCCTTCAAACTCAGCCACCGACTTCTGCATTTTCTCATTCAAATCTGCTCAAAAACTCATCCACTTCACAAGCTCCTCGTCTCCTAAAGACTGATTACTTGCCCCTTTCTCCAAGACTTCCATTTACCTTCCTCACCAACCCATCCATAAATAAATCAAACATTCATAGTGATATCCCACACCACTTTCCCAGCATGGAACCACTCACTCTCCTCTCTTCCCACTTGCACTCACACTTTACATCCATGATAAAAAAAAACTCCACACTGTTTTTGGAAACATTCAATCCACATCTATATTTTGAAGACTTCCACAAGGCTTCTCTATCTACCCAATCACATGCTTTATCCAGATTCATATATGCCGCATACAAACTCTTCTGTTTCTCTAGGTAGTTATAACATTTAAAATTTACAAAACTCACATTATAGGGAAAAGAAAAATCCAAAGGTTCAATTTTATCTTATCCACCTTAAGGTGCCCAGGGAAACATCAACACCCATAAACTAGAACATTACAAAATCTAGCACCTGATCGGTCCCAAGACTGTCAGACTTGAGACATCTGACTATACACACTTCCTTTAATAACAAGACCTACTATTCTCTTAAAATGCAGTAAGAGGATTTATCTATTTTCAAATATGAAACTGGTGAAAAACCAATTTAGGACTGAGAAAACTCAAAACCCACCTCTTGATTTCTTCTTTTCCTGATCAAACATGATAACTACTTCCATAACTCCTCCAAAACGTGAAAAGAAATTGCGAAGGTCTGTTTCTGTAAGATTCGATGGCAGGCCTCCAAGGAAAACCTTAGGCCAGTTTCCATTCCTCTTCTGCTTCTGCATGCTGCGTGGGTTGCAAGCCTTAGGATCGATCTGAAAGAAAATTGTTAGAATTTGACATTAGTCAAAGGAATAAAGTATCTCGGCTCAGTCCTATTAAGCTGGAGGATGATCTGATAATAACCTTACTAATGAAAAATGTACCTCCATGGAATGCCTTTCTGTCACAGGACCAGCCATACATAGCCCTAAAATGAAATATAATCATCCAGTCATTATATCACTAACCTCAAAACTCTGAGCAAGTCTGTCTACCTATCTATCTATATCACTGATGCCCATTCCCTTCGAAAACCCCACCAAGGGGTGGCCACAGCAAAAGATTCCCCACACATCCCTGTCCTTTCATGCATTCCTCACATACACTATTCCATTCTTCCATCATTTCTCTCCTGCCAGTATTCTTTCGCTCTATTTCCCCACGTCACTGGTGGTTTTTGTCTCACGTCAACTCCTTTATAATTGTACCATCATAAATTCTCCTTGTAAACTCCCCATCTTCCATTCTTTCCATCCACCCTACTTCATTACCTTTGCATTCCCTGCTATACCACATCTCTCATACACACCCACATTTCTTTCTTCATTCTATTTTGTCATATCACATGCTCCTCTCAAATTGCTCATTTCTTGAGCTGGTTAAACATCAGAAAAGTTCTGGGAACAAGATTGCTCTAAGGATGACAGCAAATCAGGCAAAGAGGAATGCAAGTATATGCACCGTTTGTGATACTTTTGAGTGGTTACATCTGTCTTGAATCAATCACCTCTAAACTCAGGTTTATGCAAAGCAAATTGGTAGTTTTTGTTAGACAAAAGGTTTATGCCAAGAAAATTGGTAACTAGCAACTCATTCCATCAATGCATTTCTTCAATTTACCAAAATTACAATAAACAATGTAATCAACATTTTCAGTTCTACCTTCCATATACAGCT
The DNA here is from genome assembly GCF_036320965.1 of Panulirus ornatus. NCBI lineage: Eukaryota > Metazoa > Arthropoda > Malacostraca > Decapoda > Palinuridae > Panulirus > Panulirus ornatus. The sequence goes on from NC_092286.1 coordinate 277,039, forward strand.
CTGTTACAAAGTGCTCTACCTATCTATTTATCTATATCTCTTATGGCCATTCCCTCCAGGAATTTCCATCAAGGGAGGGCCATGGCAAAAGTCTCTACTGATCCCTATCCTTGCATACCACCCTTGCAGACACCATTCCACACATTCTTCCACCATTTCTCTCACTCCAGTATTCTTCCAACCTATTTGCCAAAGTCATAGGTGGTCTTCCTCTCAATACTTAACAAACATATGCCTCTATAATTTGAACACTCACCTTTTTCCTCATCCCCCTTGCCTATGTACAATGGCAATACGCATGCATTCTGCCAATCCTCAGGCACTTCACCATGATCCATACATACACTGAATATTCTTACCAACCAATCAACAACACAACACAGTCACCCACTTTCTTAAATTCTACAGCAATTCCATCCAAATGCACCACCTTGCTGGATTTCATCTTCCACAAAGCTTTCCCTACCTCTTCTCTCTTAAACAAACCACTCTCCCTGACCCTCTCACTTCACACACCACCCCAACCAAACCACCCTACATCTGCCACTCTATCATCAAACACAATCAATAAACATTCAAAATACTCACTCCATCACTTCCTTATATTACTTCCCCCTTTGCCCCCTTCACTGATGTTCCCAACTGTTCTCTTATCTTACACACATTATTTACCTCCTTCCAAAACATCTTTTAATTCTCCCTAAAATTCAATGACATTCTCTAATCCCAACTCTCATTTGCTCTCTTTTTCAACCCTTACACCTTCCTCTTGACCTCCTGCCACTTTCTTTTATACATCTCCCAATCATTTGCATTCCTTCCTAGTATCATCCACATGCCTCTTTTCTCTTTCACTAACAACTTTACTTCTTCATCCCATCACTCACTACCCTTTCTAGTCTCTCCAGCTCCCACCTTCCTCATGCCGCATACATCTTTTGCACATGCCATCATTGCTTCCCTAATTTCTTCCCATTCCTCACCCACTCTCCTCAAGTCATTTGCTTTCACCTTTTGCCATTCTACACTCAATCTCTCCTGGTACTTCCTCACACAAGTCTCCCTTTTCAAGCTCACTTACTCTCACCACTCTCTTCTCCCTTCATTTTAGAAAACCTCTACAAACCTTCCCCTTCACCTCCACAAGATAGTGGTCTGACATCCCTCCAACTGCCCATCAGCACATTAACATCCAAATGTCTCTTTTGTATGCCTATCAATTAACATGTAATCCAATAATGCCCTTTGACATCTCTCCTATTCACATACGTATTCATTTACATCCAAGTCTCTCTGTAACATGCCTATCAATTAACACAATACAATAATGCTCTTTGACCATCTCTCCTACTTACATACGTATTCGTATGTATATCTCTATCTTTAAACCAGGTATTCCCAATCACTAGTACTTTTTTCAGCACACAAATCCATAAGCTTTCCACCATTTCCATTCACAACACTGAATACCCTAAGTACACCAAGTATACCCTCAACTGCCACATTACTCACCTTCGCATTTAAATCACCCATCACTAATACCTGGTCTTGTGCACCAAAGCTGCTGACACTCACACAGTTGCTCCCAAAACATTTGACTCACATCTTTCTTCTCATGACAGGAGAATAAGCATCAATAATCATCCCTCTCTCTCCATCCACTTTCAGTTCTACCCACCTCTAGAATTTACTTTCTTACACTCTACCACACACTCCCACAACTCCTGCTTCAGGAGTAGAGCTACTCCTTCCTTGGCTCTTGTCCTCTCACCAACCCCTGACTTTACTCTCAAGACTTTTCCAAAACATTCCTCTCCTTTACCTTGAGCTTTGTTTCACTCAGAGCCAGAACATCCATGTTTCTTTCCTCAACCGTATTACCTACCTCTCCTTTTTTCTCATCTTGGTTACATCCACATGCATTCAGACACCCCCAACTTGAGCCTTATAAGAGGACGAGCACCTCCTGCTCGACTTGATTGCCGTTTCCCACATCAGCAAGGTAGCGCCAGGAAACAGACAAAGAAAGAATGACCCATCCACTCATATACACACATTCATTTACACTTGATCACCAGGTAATATAACGGTAGTCAGCAAGAAAGGAGCAACCCCACATGGAAGAGAGGTATGACACCATCCTCACTGTAGAAAATCCTTTCAAAGGGAAAATCACCATGGAGGAAGCTGGATAATGAACAAGAGGTCTCAAGAAAATCCAAACAACCTGAACAACTCCTTAACCACATCAATCAGACACTCAAACCCTGCAATTGAAAAACTAATGAGGAAGGAGATTTTTTTTTTTTTTTTATACTTTGTCGCTGTCTCCCGCGTTTGCAAGGTAGCGCAAGGAAACAGACGAAAGAAATGGCCCAACCCCCCCCCCATACACATGTATATACACATGTCCACACACGCAAATATACATACCTACACAGCTTTCCATGGTTTACCCCAGATGCTTCACATGCCTTGATTCAATCCACTGACAGCACGTCAACCCCGGTATACCACATCGCTCCAATTCACTCTATTCCTTGCCCTCCTTTCACCCTCCTGAATGTTCAGGCCCCGATCACACAAAATCTTTTTCACTCCATCTTTCCACCTCCAATTTGGTCTCCCTCTTCTCCTTGCTCCCTCCACCTCAGACACATATATCCTCTTGGTCAATCTTTCCTCACTCATCCTCTCCATGTGCCCAAACCACTTCAAAACACCCTCTTCTGCTCTCTCAACCACGCTCTTTTTATTTCCACACATCTCTCTTACCCTTACGTTACTCACTCGATCAAACCACCTCACACCACACATTGTCCTCAAACATCTCATTTCCAGCACATCCATCCTCCTGCACACAACTCTATCCATAGCCCACGCCTCGCAACCATACAACATTGTTGGAACCACTATTCCTTCAAACATACCCATCTTTGCTTTCCGAGATAATGTTCTCGACTTCCACACATTCTTCAAGGCCCCCAGAATTTTCGCCCCCTCCCCCACCCTATGATCCACTTCCGCTTCCATGGTTCCATCCGCTGCCAGATCCACTCCCAGATATCTAAAACACTTCACTTCCTCCAGTTTTTCTCCATTCAAACTCACCTCCCAATTGACTTGACCCTCAACCCTACTGTACCTAATAACCTTAAAGTATTTTCTGCAATTATTTATAAATTTTGAGTCATACTTTGTGGAAACTGGATACAAATGGTGTACTGCACTTTCCCCTGTATCAACAATCTTTAGATTCCTTTTCAAGTCTTCCAGAGTTCTTTTCGAAGTGGAATGCACATATATTTTGTTATCAAGCATTATAAGAGTAATCACTACTACATAATTAAAAAACTAACAAAAAATTCTAATATGTAGAATATTCCTTTATTCATGTAGTTTTATATCAATAGCTATGAAATAGCAAATTCTGCAAACTAATGAGGGGCTTTTCATACTAATTCAAAAAATTTAGAGCTTCTCATCCTGCACAAAGCCATATTTGCCATGCAGGGTAATAACCTTACTGTGGACCTCATTTGCTGCTAAATATATAGAAAACCTGAGCTGGTGCAGATAATTAGAAGTCAAAAGTATTAACCTAATGAGGGGAAACAACGATCAAGTATGAAATATATATGTACTAGACATGACAGTTAGAGAATGATTGCGAACGAATGTGGTCTTTTTCGTCTGTTCCTGGTGCTACCTCGCTGGAGGGTGGAGGGGATGCTATTTCGTGTGGGGTGGGGTGACGACGGAAATGGATGAAGGCAGCAAGTATGAATATGTACATGTGTATATATGTATATGTCTATGTAAATGTATGTATACATTAAAATGTATAGGTATGTATATGTGCGTGTGTGGGCATTTACGTATAAGCATGTGTATGTGGTTGGTTGGTACATTTATCTGTTTCCATGCGCTACCTCACTAATGTGGGAGACAGCGACTAAGTATAATAAACATATAAAGTATTTTTATTCTATTATTCTTTACTTTTGTTTTGTCACTGTTTCCCCCATCAGCGAGGTAGCACAAGGAAACAGATGAAAGAATGGCCCAACCCATCCACATACACATGTATATAAATACACGTCCACACACGCAAATATACATACCTATACATCTCAACGTACACATATATACATACACACACGCATACACATATATACACATGTACATAATTCATACTGTCTGCCTTTATTCATTCCCATCGCACCTCGCCACACATGAAATAAAAACCCCCTTCCCCCTCATGTGTGCGAGGTAGTACTAGGAAAAGACGACAAAGGCCACATTTGTTCACACTCAGTCTCTAGCTGTCTTGTAATAATGCACCGAAATCACAGCTCCCTTTGCACATCCAGGCCCCACACAACTTTCCATGGTTTACCCTAGACACTTCACATGCCCTGGTTCAATCCATTGACAGCACGTCAACCCTGTATACCACATCGTTCTAATTCACTCTATTCCTTGCACGCCTTTCACTCTCCTGCATGTTCAGGCCCCAATCACTCAAAATCTTTTCCACTCCATCTTTCCACCTCCAATTTGGTCTCCCACTTCTCCTCATTCCCTCCACATCTGACACATATATCCTCTTGGTCAATCTTTCCTCACTCATTCTCTCCATGTGACCAAACCATTTCAAAACACCCTCTTCTGCTCTCTCAACCACACTCTTTTTGTTACCACACATCTCTTTTTCCCTTTCATTACTTACTCGATCAAACCACCTCACACCACATATTGTCCTCAAACATTTCATTTCCAGCACATCCACCCTCCTCCACATCTCTATCTATATATAGCCCACGCCTTGCAACCATATAACATTGTTGGAACCACTATTCATTCAAACATACCTACTTTTGCTCTCCGAGATAACGTTTTCGCCTTCCACACATTCTCCAATACTCCCAGAATCTTAACACCCTCCCCCACCCAATGACTCATTTCCACTTCCATGGTTCCATCCACTGCTAAATCCACTCCCAGATATCTAAAACACTTCACTTCCTCCAGTTTTTCTCCTTTCAAACTTACCTTCCAATAACTTGTCTCAATCCTACAAAACCCTAATAACCCTGCTCTTATTCACATTTATTCTTAGCGTGCACTTTCGTATAATAATCACATTATCAGGGGAGATACAAGAACGACATATAACAGTCAGTTGATATATATCGAAGAGACATAACTAGGACACCATTTGATGAGAGGTAAGTTGCTAGAGGCAGTGAAAACTTTTTATCGAGGATGATGGGTGTGTGTGGAAGTGGGAGGAAGGGAAAGTGATTGGTTCCTGAAGAATGTCAGTTTGCAGAGGGGGTGCGTGATCTCTCCATGGTTGTTTGATTTGTTTGTGGATGGCGTTGTTAGGGAAGCGAATGGAGGAGTTTTGAGGAAAGGGGCAAGTATGCAGTCTGTTGTGGGCGGGGGGACTGGGAGGTGAGTCAGTTGTTGTTCGCTGATGATACAGTGCTGGTGTCTGGTTTGGGTGAGAAACTGCAGAAGCTAGTAAGTGGGTTTGTGTGAAAGAGGAAAGCTGGGAATGGGTGTGGATAGGAGCAGGGATGTTGGGTTCAGTTGGGTTGAGGGACAGGTTGGGTGGGAGGTGGGTTTGAGTGGAGAAAAACTGGGGGAGGTGGGGTGTTATAGATTTCAAGGAGTGGATTCGGCTGCGGATGGAGCCATGGAAGCGGAAGGGAGTTGCAGGGTGAGGGAGGGGGTGAAGGATCAAGGAGTGTTAAAAAATGTGTGGAAGGCGAGAATGTTATCTCGGAACAAAAATGGGTATGTTTGAAGGAATAGTGGTTCCAACAGTGTCATATGGTTGCAAGGCATGGGCTATCGATAGGGCTGTGCAGAGGAGGGTGGATGTGTTGGAAATGAGATGTTTGAAAACAATATGTGGTGTGAGGTGGTTTGATCGGGTAAGTAATGTCCTCCACCTTAGTGAGGTAGTGCAAGAAAAGAAGAATGACCCAACCCTCCCACATACACATGTATATACATACACCTCAACATATACAAACATATACATACACAAACATATACCTATATACACATGTACACATCCACACTTGTTGCCTTCATCCACTCCCGTCGCCACCCCACGACACATGAAATGGCACCCCCTCCCACCGCCCACGTGAGGTAGCACTAGGAAAGACACCACAGGCCACATTCGTTCACACTCAGTCTCTAGCTGTCATGTGTAATGCACCGAAACCGCAGCTCTCTTTCCAGATCCAGGCCCCACAAATCTTTCCATGGTTTACCCAAGACACTTCACGTGCCCTGGTTCAATCCACTGACGGCATACTGACCCCAGTATACCACATCGTCCCAATTCACTCTATTCCTTGCAAGCCTTTCACCCTCCTGTATGTTCAGGCCCTAATAGCTCAAGATCATTTTCATTCCATCCTTCCACCTCCAATTTGGTCTCCAACTTCTTGTTCCCTACACCTCACAAATACATCTTCTTTGTCAATCTTTCCTCACTCATTCTCTCCATGTGACCAAACCATCTCAATACACCCACTTCTGCTCTCTCCACCATACTCTTTATTACCACAAATCTCTCTTACCTTTTCATTACTTAATCAAACCACCTCACACCACATATTGTCTTCAAACTTCTCATTTCTGACACATCTACCCTCCTCCACACAACCCTATCTATAGCCCATGCCTTGCAACCATATAACATTGTTGGAACCACTATTCCTTCAAACATACCGATCATATAACATTGTTGGAACCACTATTCCTTCAAACATACCCATTTTTGCCCTACGAGATAACGTTCTCGCCTTCAACGCTCCCAGAACCTTTGCCCCCTCCCCACCCTCTGACTCACTTCCGCTTCCATGGTTCCATCTGCTGCTAAATCTACTCCCAGATATCTAAGACACTTCACTTCCTCCAGTTTCTCTACACTCAAACTTAGCTCCCAATTCACTTGTTCCTCAACCCTACTGAATGTAATAACCTTGCTATTATTCACGTTTACTCTCAGATTTCTTCTTTCACACACTGTACCAAACTCAGTCACCAGCGTCTGCAGTTTTTCACCCGAATCAGCCCCCAGCACCGTATCATCAGCAAACAACTGACTCACCTCCCAAGCCCTCTAATCCACAACAGACTGCATACTTGCCCCTCTCCAAAACTCTTGCATTCACCTACCTCACAAACCCAGTCATAAACAAATTAAAGAACCATGAAAACATCTCACATCCCTGCAGCAAACCAACATTCACTGGGAACCAAACACTTTCCTCTCTTCCTACTCATACACATGCCTTACATCTATGATAAAAAGTTTTCACTGCTTCAAGCAACTTACCTCCCCCACCATATACTCTTAATACCTTCAACAAAGTATCTCTATTTATCAACTCATTCTCTAGATCCATAAATGCTACATACAAATCCATGTTTTTCTAAGTATTTCTCACATACATTCTTCAAAGCAAACACTTGATCCACACATCCTCTACCACTTCTGAAACCACACTGCTCTTCCCCAATCTGATGTTCTGTTAATGCTTTTACCCTCTCAATCAATACCCTCCCGTATAATTTCCCAGGAATACTCAACAAACTTATAACTCTGTAATTTGAACATTCACCTTTATCCCATCTGCCTTTGTACAATGGCATTATGCAAGCATTCCATCAATCCCCACGCACTTCACCACGAACCATACATACACTGAATATCCTTACCAGTCAACAACACAGTCACCACCGTTTTTAATTAGTTCCACTGCAATACCATCCAAATCCACCACCTTGCTGGCTTTCATCTTCCACAATGTTTTCATCATCTCTTCTCTCATCACCAAACCATTCTCCTTGACCCTCTCACTTTGCACACCACCTCGACCAAAACACCCTATATCTACCACTCTAACATCAAACATATTTAATAATAAACCTTCAAAATTTTCACTCATCTCCTCACTTCACCATTACTTGTTATTACCTCCCCATTTGCCCCCTTTACCAATGTTCCCATTTGTTCTCTTGCCTTACACACTTTATTTACCTCCTTCCAAAACATCTTTTTATTCTCCCTAAAATCTAATGATACTCTCTCACCCCAACTCTCATTTGCCCTCTTTTTACCTCTTGCACCTTTCTGTTGACCTCATGCCTCTTTCTTTTATACATCTCCCAGTCATTCGCGCTACTTCCCTACAAAAATCGTCCAAGTGCCTCTATCTTCTCTTTCACTAATACTCTTACTTCATCCCACCACTCACTACCCTTTCTAATCTGACCACCTCTCACCTTTCTCATGCCACAAGCATCTTCTGCACAAACCATCACCGCATCCCTAAATACATCCCATTCCTCCTCCACTCCCCTTACGTCACTTGTTCTCAACTTTTTCCAATTTACACTCAATCTGTCCTGGTCCTTCCTCACACAAGTCTCCTTTCCAAGCTCAATTACTCTCACCACTCTCTTCACCCCAACATTCTCTCTTCTTCTTTTCTGAACACCTCTTCAAATCTTCACCTTCGCCTCCACAAGATAATGATCAGACATCCCTCCAGTTGCCCCTCTCAGCACATCAACATCCAAAAGTCTCTCTCTCACGGGCTTATCAATTAACACGTAATCCAATAATGCTCTCTGGCCATCTCTCCTTACATACGTATACTTAAGTATATCTCTTTTTAAAACAGGTATTCCAAATCACCAGTCCTTTTTCAGCACACAAATCTACAAGCTCTTCAACATTTCCATTTACAACAATCAACATCCCATGTACACCAATTATACCCTCAACTGCCACATTACTCACCTTTGCATTCAAATCACTCATCACTATAACCCAGTCTCGTGCATCAAAGCTGCCAACACACTCATTCAGCTGCTCCCAAAACACTTGCCTTTCATAATCTTTCTTCTCATGACCAGGTGCATAAGCTCCAATCTCTCTCCATCCACTTTCCGGTTTACCCATATCAATCTACTCCCACACCTGCTTCAGGAGTAGTGCTACTCCTTCCTTTGCTCTTGTCCTCTCACCAACCCCTGACTTTACTCCCAAGACAGTCCCAAACCACTCTTCCTTTACCCTTAAGCTTCATTTCACTCAGAGCCAAAACATCCAGGTTCCTTTCCTCAAACACACTACATATCTCTCCTTTTTTCTCACCTTGGTTGCATCTACACACATTTAGACACCCTAATTTAAACCTTCAAAAAGCATGAGCACTCACCACACGACTCCTTCTGTTTCGTCTTTTAGAAAGTTAAAATACAAGGAGGGGAAGGGTTTCTATTCCCCCACTCCCATTCCACTTTAGCTACCTTCTACAACACGCGGGTAATGCTTGGGAAGTGAGTCTGTTGTTGTTCGCTGACGATACAGCACTGGTGGCTGATTCAAGTGAGAAACTACAGAAAATGGTGACTGAGTTTGGTAGTGTGTGTGAAAGAAGAAAGTTGAGAGTAGATGTGAAAAAGAGCAAGGTTAATATATTAGGTTCAGTAGGGTTGAGGGTCAAGTCAACTGGAAGGTAAGTTTAAATGGAGAAAAACTGGAGGAAGTGAAGTGTTTTAGATATCTAGGAGTGAATTTAGGAGCAGAAGGAACAATGGAAGAAAAAGTGAGTCACAGGGTGGAGGAGGGGGTGAAGGTTCTAGGAGCACTGAAGAATGTGTGAAAGGTGAGAACGTTATATCGGAGAGCAAAAATGGGTATGTTTGAAGGCACAGTGGTTCCAACAATGCTATATGGTTGTAAGGTGTGGGCTATAGATAGGGTTGTGCGGAGGAAGATGGTGGATGTGTTGGAAATGAAATGTTTGAGGACAATGTGTGGTGTGAGGTAGTTCAATCTAATAAGTATTGAAAGGGTTAGAGAGATGTGTGCAAATAAAAATAGTGTGGTTGAGAAAGCAGAAGAGGTTGCATTGAAATGGTCTGGTCACATAGAGAGAATGAGTGAGGAAAGATTGACATAGAGGATATATATGTGTCAAATTGGAGGTGAAAGGATGGAGTGAAAAATATTTTGAGCGATCAGGGCCTGAACATACATGAGGGTGAGCAGCTTGCAAGGAATAGAGTGAATTGGAACGATGTGGTATACCGGGTTCAATGTGTTGTCAATGGACTGACCCAGGGCATGTGAAGCGTCTGGGGTAAACCATGGAAAGGCCTGTTGGGCCTGGATGTGGATAGGGAGATGTGGTTTCAGTACATTACACATGACAGCTAGAGACTGAGTGTGAACGAATGAGGCCTTTTTGTCTGTATGCCTGGCGTTACCTCGCTGTAGCAGGAGATAGCTATGCTGTTTTTCTGTGGGGCGGGGTAGCGAAAGGAATGGAAGAAGGCAAGCAAGTATGAATATGTACATGTGTAAGTATGCAGTGTCTGTGCATGTGTATGTAAATGTTGATATGTACATGTATGTATATGTGCTTATGTTGGCATTTATGTATATGTGTAAATGAGTGGAAGGGCCATTCTTTGTCTTTTTCCTGACACTACCTCACTGACCCAGGAAACAGCAATTATGTATAACAAATAAATAAAATGCTCATACATGCACATATACATAAATATACATAACACATTTATATATTTGGTCACCATTTTCCTGCGTCAGCAAGGGAGCACCAGGAAACAGACTAAGAATGGCCCATCTACTAATATACACTCATAAATGCCCATACATGCACATATACATATCAAGACACACACACACATAAATGAACACATTCATTATTGATTGCCTTCATCCATTCCTGGCACTACCCCGCCTCAGAGGAAACAGCATCACTACTCCCTGCTTCAGCGAGGTAGCGCCAAGAAAACAGACATAAAAGGCCACATTCATTCACACTCAGTCTCTAGCTGTCATGTGTAATGCACCAAAACCACAGCTCCCTATCTACAACCTTGATTAGGGCTTCAGTTGCCTGTGCCACCTCAGCCAACATTTATCCACTTTTCACCATCCTTCACTCAATCTCTTCTGGTATATCTTCACTTCACAAGTCTCTTTCCCAAGCACACTCACTCCATCCACTCTTTTCTCACCCATGGTCAGCTATAACAACCACAAGTTACTCTGAGCTTCACCTTCTTCAACAATTCCATGAATTCACAATCATTACTATAAATGTGAATAAGATCAAGGTTATTAGGTACAGTAGGGTTGAGGGTCAAGTCAATTGGGAGGTAAGTTTGAATGGAGAAAAACTGGAGGAAGTAAAGTGTTTCAGATATCTGGGAGTGGATCAAGAATGTTTGGAAGTCGAGAACATTATCTCCGAAAGCAAAAATGGGTATGTTTGAAGGAACAGTGGTTCCAACAATGTTGTATGGTTGCGAGGCGTGGCTATGGATAGAGTTGTGCGCAGGAGGGTGGATGTGCTGGAAATGAGATGTTTGAGGACAATATGTGGTGTGAGGTGGTTTGATAGAGTAAGTAATGTAAGGGTAAGAGAGATGTGTGGAAATAAAAACTGTGTGGTTGAAAGAGCAGAAGAGGGTGTTTTGAAATGGCTTGGGCACATGGAGAGAAAGAGTGAGGAAAGGTTGACCAAGAGGATATATGTGTCGGAGGTGGAGGGAACGAGAAGTGGGAGACCAAATTGGAGGTGGAAAGATGGAGTGAAAAAGATTTTGAGTGATCGGGGCCTGAACATGCAGGAGGGTGAAAGGCGGGCAAGGAATAGAGTGAATTGGATCAATGTGGTATACCGGGGTCGACGTGCTGTCAATGGATTGAATCAGGGCATGTAAAGCGTCTGGGGTAAACCATGGAAAGTTCTGTGGGGCCTCGATGTAAAAAGGGAGCTGTGGTTTCGGGCATTATTACATGACAGCTAGAGACTGAGTGTGAATGAATGGGGCCTTTGTTGTCTTTTCCTAGCGCTACCTCGCACACATGAGGGGGGAGGGGGATGTTATTCCATGTGTGGCGAGGTGGCGATGGGAATAAATAAAGCAGACAGTATGAATTATGTACATGTGTATATCTGTATATGTCTGTGTTCCTATGAGTCCACGGGGAAAATGAAACGCGAAAAGTTCCCAAGTGCACTTTCGTGTAATAATCACATCATCAGGGGAGACACGAGAGGAATATAACAGTCAGTCGATATACATCGAAGAGACGAAGCTAGGACGCCATTTGGTAAACATGTGATTGTCCAAAACATGTTTTGGACAATCACATGTTTACCAAATGGCATCCTAGCTTCGTCTCTTCGATGTATATCAACTGACTGTTATATTCCTCTCTTGTGTCTCCCCTGATGATGTGATTATTACACGAAAGTGCACTTGGGAACTTTTCGTGTTTCATTTTCCCCCTGGACTCAGGAATATCTTGATCACGCGCAAAATTGTGATCCTTTCCAATATGTCTGTGTGTATATATATGTGTACATCGAGATGTATAGGTATGTATATTTGCGTGTGTGGACGTGTACGTATATACATGTGTATGGGGGTGGGTTGGGCCATTTCTTTTGTCTGTTTCCTTGCGCTACCTCGCAAATGCGGGAGACAGCGACAAAGCAAAAGAAAATAATAAATACTATTTGCTTATTTTTCATCCTTGTTAGTGTTCCATTTTCTGAGATTTTCGCTCATGCAAAGTTCCTACAGGAAGAACGGCACTGACTTTTTATCATTATCAAATTTGCGACACCTATGTATCCATAACTACATTTCAAACTTGTATCCAAGTGACTTTTTATCATTATCAAATTCACAACACCTATGTAACCATAACCACATTTCAAACTTGTATGTAATCGTGGAAACGGAGAAGCTGATTGCATTATCCATCAATTCCATATTAAGAATGGAAAGTCCCTGAAATGACATCAAGTGCTTTATGAATTCCTATTTTGACGTGTAATTACCCTTTCTAAAATCTGATACCTTCATTTGTATGTTTATAATATGAACAATCCCTTATGAAGAAAGCCTTATGGGAAACATTATTACAACTTTTATCTTGTTCCAGATCTACTTCAACTTTGACAATTTAACTTACGGTACGTCCATCAAGTTCATGAGGTCCACTCTTCAAAACAGATTCAACTTTGTTGGGATCAGCAAAAGTGACGAAGCCAAAACCACGAGACCTGCCAGTCTCACTGTTCTTCATCACCACGCAATCTATCACCTCCCCATATTGGCCAAAGTACCGCTGCAGAGACTCTTGAGTTGTCTCCCATGACAATCCACCCACAAACATTTTTCTGCAAACAGTAAAAACAAAAGTTAAAAAGTGTATAAAGGTGGCATTCTGGTCACCAGATGGAAGGCAAAGAGCAAATAGGACTGGTTGTTTAGATGATAAACCATGATCACAATTAAACAAGGAATAGTATACAGGAAAAGAAAAGAATACAAGGAGTATAAAAATAAGGAGTAAACAGGGAAAGAAGACTAAGAAGCACAAAAATAAGGAGTATCCACAGAAAGAGAAGAATTAAAGGGATGTAATACTAAGAATGTTAAGCCTTCATCACACACTATCACCCTGAACATACACTGTTGTATGGATGTGAGGGATGCAGGAAAGATGAGAATGTACGAAGGGGTGCAAGCATTGGAAATGAAATGTTTGAGCACATTATGTGGTGGTAAACACTTTATGGTTAAGAGCGCTAAAGAGTGAGTGCGGAAATAGTTAGACCATAAAAGGAGCAAAGAAGTTGGCATTGGGGACAGATGTGTCTGAAGTGAAAGTGGACAAGGAGAATGGAGATACAAAACTGGAGATAGAAGGATGGCACGAAAAAAGATTTTGGAGGTGGAAGGATAAAGAAAGAAAGATTTCAGGGACCAGGGCCTGAACATGCAGAAGGGTGAAAGGTGAAAACCAATCTTGATGCCACATCATATTTACTGGGAAAGACATAAGAGGGTAGACAGTTTTGGCCAAAGCTTCAAGGTTTCACAAAAGAAACAATGATCAAAACTGTCCAAACCTGCATTGCCAACAACCACATAGCAATCATGTAATGCAGCAACTTTATTACAAAAATCTAGATGGCTACTTGAGTAGTCCCACATTCTTACTTCATTAATAATTATTCTTAAGTACCAGGTATACTGGTAATGAAAAGTACCATGCCTTCTTACTATGCACAAAAAAAAATCTGAAATGTAAAACCAGGACTTTCACCTATAATCACAATAACAATCCTGAAACTACAAACATATTAAATTCATATATCAATATACCAAAATAATGGCTATCAAGTGTGCAGTTCTCTCAGCAGGACATAAAATCTCTCCCACAGTAAAAAACAATTTATCAAACTCAGCATCACACAAACATTATAATAAATGCCTGCAAAAACTTGGGTGTTAAAAGCTTCTCAACCATGAAAAATTTACTTAACATTCACCCCCTCGCCATGAGACATTTGAGGGCCAAATTCCCCTTGGCTCCCCTCGCCATGAAACATTTGGGTGCCAATCATCCCTCTACCATGAAAAATATTGGGTGCCAATCCCTTAGCCATCAAATATTTGGATGCTAATCATCCCATAGCCATGAGACATTTGAGTGCCATATCCCCTCAGCCATTAAACATTTGGGTACCAATCATCCCTCAGACATGAAACATTTTGGGTGCCAATCATCCCACAGTTACAAAACATTCAGGTGCCAATCATCCCTCAGCCATGAATCATCTAGGTGCCAATCATCCCTCAGCCATGGAGCATTTGGGTGCTGAACTCCTCTCTGCCATGAAACACTTGGATACAATCATCCTTGGATGCCAAGCCCCCCTTAGTCATGAAACATTTGGGTATCAATCATCCTTCAGCTGTAAAATATTGGGTGCTGAACTCCTCTCATTCATGAAACATTTGGGTACCAATCATCCTCAACAATGAAACATTTGGGTGCCCAACTCCCCTCAGCCATGCAACATTTGGGTGCTAATCATCCCTCAGCCATAAAACATTTGGGTGCCAATCATCCACCAGCAGTGAAACATTTGGGTGCTGAACTCCCCTCAGCCATGAAACATATGCGTACAATCACCCTTCTGCTATGAAACATTTGGGTACCAATCATCCTCCAGCAACGAAATATTTGGGTACCAATCATCCCTCAGCCATGAAACATTTGGGTGCCAATGATCCCACAGCCATGATACATTTGAGAGCCAATCACCTCCCAGCAATACAAAATTTGGGTGCTGAACTCCTCTCAGCCATGAAACATTTGAGTAATATCACCCCTCAGCCATGGACCATTTGGGTGCCAATCATCCCCAGCAATGAAACATTTGGGTGCCCAACTCCCCTCAGCCATAAAACATTTGGTGCCAATCATCCCCTAGCAATGAAAACATTTGGGTGCCCAACTCCCCTCAGCCATGAAAAATTTGGGTGCCAATCATCCCTCAGCCATGAAATAATTGAGTACCAATCATCTCCCAGCAGTGAGACATTTGGGTGCCGAACTCCTCTAAGTCACGAAACATTTGGGAACAATCACCCCTCAGCCGAGTTACATTTGGGTACCAATCCCCAAGCAATGAAGCATTTGGGTATCCACCTCCTCTCAGCCATGAAAGTTTTGGTGCCAATCATCCCTCAGCCATGATACATCTGGGAGCCAATCATCCCCCAGCAATGAAACACTAGGGTGCCAATCACCCCTCAGGCAAGAAACATTTGAGAGCCAATCATCCCTAAGCCATGACATATTTGGGTGCCAAACCCCCCTTAGCCATGAAGCATTTGGGTACCAATCATCCTTCAGCCAATATTTGGGTACCAATCATCCTTCAGCCACAAATCATTTGGTGCCAATCATCCCTCAGCAATAAAACATTTGGGTGCCAATCATCCCTCAGCCATGAAACAACTGGGTATCAATCACCTCCCAGCAGTGAAACATTTGGGTGCCAAACTCCTCTCAGCCATGAAGCATTTAGGATCTATCACCCCTCAGCTGAGGTACATTTGGGTACCAATCATCCCCAAGCAATGAAACATTTGCAAGCACAACTCAGCCATGAAACTTTTGGTGCCAATCATCCCTCAGCCATAAAACATCTGGGTGCCAATCATCCCCTAAGCAATGAAACATTTGGGTGCCAAACTCCTCTCAGCCATGAAACATTTGGGTACAATCACCCCTCAGCCATGGAACATTTGGGTACCAATCATCCCCCAGCAATGAAACACTAGGGTGCCAATCATCCCTCAGTCAAGAAACATTTGAGAGCCAATCATCCCTCAGCCATGAAATATTTGGGTGCCACCCCCCTCTTAGCCATGAAACATTGGTACCAAACATCCTTCGGGCATGAAACATTTGGGTACCAATCATCCTTCAGCTATGAAACACTTGGCTGTCAATCACCCCTCAGCCATGAAACATTTGGGTACCAATTATCCTTCAGCCATGAAACATTAGGCTGCCAATCATCCCTCAGCCATGAAACACTTGAGAGCCCAATTCCCCTCAGCCATGAAACATTTGGGTACCAATCAAACCTAAAGCCATGAAATATTTGGGTGCCAATCAAACCTCAGCCATGAAACATTTGTGTGCCAAGCTCCCAACAGCCATGAAACATTTGTGTGCCAAGCTCCCAACAGCCATGATACATTTAGGGTGCAAATCATCCCTCAATCATGGGGCAATTGGGGTGCCAACCATCCCTCAGCCATGAAACATTTGGGTGTTGAGCTCCCCTTGACTACGAAATATTTTAGCAACGATCATCCCTCAGCCAAGAAACATCTGGGTACTATTCATCCTTCAGCCAGGAAACATTTGGATGTCAATCATCCCCCAGCCATGAAACTTACGAGTCCAATTCCCTAAGCCATGAAACACTTGGGTGCCAATCATCCCTTTGAGCACCCAATGCCCCTCAATCGTGAAACATTTGGGTGCCCAACTACCCACAGCCATGAAACATTTGGGTGCCAATCATCCCTCAGTCATGAAACATTTAGATGCCAACCATCCCTCTCATGAAACATATGGGTGCTGAACTCCTCTCTACCATGAATTATTTGGGTATAATCACCCCTTAGCCATGGAATATTTGGGTACCAATCATCCCCACAGCACGAAACATTTGTGTGACCAATATCCCTACTCATGAAACATTTGGGTGCCAATCATCCCTCAGCCATAAAACATTTGGGTGCCAAACTCCCCACAGCCATGATACATATAGGGTGCCAGTCATCCTTCAGCCATGAAATATTTGGGTGCCAATCATCCCTCAGCCATGAAACATTTGGGTATTACTCATCTCTCAGCCATGAAACATTTGGCTAACAATCATCCCTCAGCCATGAAACAATTGAGCACACAATTTCCCTTACTCGTGAAACATATGGGTGCCAATCATCCCTTGGTCATGAAACATTTGAGCGCCCAATTCCCCTCAGCCATGACACACTTGGCTCCCAATCATCCATCAGCCATGACATATTTGAGCGCCCAATTCCCCTCGGCCATGAAACATTTGGCTGCTAATCACCCCTCAGCCATGAAACATTTGGCTGCTAATCACCCTTCAGCCATGGAAGATTTGAGTACCTAATTCCCCTCAGCCATGAAACATTTGAGTCCCAATCATCCCTAAGCCAAGAAACATTTGGGTGTCGAACTCCCAACAACCATGATATATTGGGCTCCAATCACACCTCAACCATGAAACAAACATATAAGTACCCTAATACTCTAAGGTAAGTGTGCAGTGAGATTATTAAATGAATAAATATCTAGGCTACATCAATTCCAGGTGTACAGGATGTCAACATAATACTTATATCACATATCATCAAGCAATCATGTTAAAACTTCCATTAATATACATTTATCTATATTCTGATGGTTACTGACCCCCCAATATATATATCAATATATATATGTTTGAGGACAATATGTGGTGTGAAGTGGTTTGATTGAGTAAGTAATGTAAGGGTAAGAGAGATGTGTGGAAATAAAAAGAGTGTGGTTGAGAGTGCAGAAGAGGGTGTTTTGAAATGGTTTGGGCACATGAAGAGAATGAGTGAGGAAAGATTGACCAAGAGGATATATGTGTCGGAGGTGGAGGGAACCAGGAGAAGTGGGAGACCAAATTGGAGGTGGAAAGATAGAGTGAAAAAGATTTTGAGTGATCGAGGCCTGAACATGCAGGAGGGTGAAAGGCGGGAAAGGAATAGAGTGAATTGGATCGATGTGGTATACCGGGGTCGACGTGCTGTCAATGGATTGAATCAGGGCATGTGAAGCGTCTGGGGTAAACCATGGAAAGTTCTGTGGGGCCTGGATGCGGAAAAGGAGCTGTGGTTTCGGGCATTATTACATGACAGCTAGAGATAGAGTGTGAACGAATGGGGCCTTTGTTGTCTTTTCCTAGCACTACCTCGCACACATGAGGGGGGAGGGGGATGCTATTCCATGTGTGGCGAGGTGGCGATGGGAATAAATAAGGGCAGACAGTATGAATTATGTACATGTGTATATATGTATATGTCTGTGTGTGTATATATATGTGTACATTGAGATGTATAGGTATGTATATTTGCGTGTGTGGACGTGTATGTATATACATGTGTATGGGGGTGGGTTGGGCCATTTCTTTCGTCTGTTTCCTTGCGCTACCTCACAAATGTGGGAGACAGCGACAAAATAAAAAAAAAAATATATGCCGGCAAGGCAGTAGGTTTGGATGGTATTGCAGTGGAATTTATTAAAAAAGGGGGTGATTGTATTGTTGACTGGTTGGTAAGGTTATCTAATGTATGTATGATTCATGGTGAGGTGCCTGAGGACTAGCAGAATGCCTGCATAGTCCCATTGTACAAAGGCAAAGGGGATAAGAGTGAGTGCTCAAATTACAGAGGTATAAGTTTGTTGAGTATTCCTGGGAAATTATATGGGAGGGTATTGATTGAGAGGGTGAAGGCATGTACAGAGCATCAGATTGGGGAGGAGCAGTGTGGTTTCAGAAGTGGTACAGGATGTGTGGATCAGGTGTTTGCTTTGAAGAATGTATGTGAGAAATACTTAGAAAAGTAAGTGGATTTGTATGTAGCATTTATGGATCTGGAGAAGGCATATGATAGAGTTGATAGAGATGCTCTGTGGAAGGTATGAAGAATATATGGTGTGGGAGGCAAGTTGTTAGAAGCGGTGAAAAGTTTTTATCGAGGATGTAAGGCATGTGTACGTGTAGGAAGAGAGGAAAGTGATTGGTTCTCAGTGAATGTAGGTTTGCGGCAGGGGTGTGTGATGTCTCCATGGTTGTTTAATTTGTTTATGGATGGGGTTGTTAGGGTGGTGAATGCAAGAGTTTTGGAAAGAGGGGCAAGTATGCAGTCTGTTGTGGATGAGAGAGCTTGGGAAGTGTGTCAGTTGTTGTTCGCTGATGATACAGTGCTGGTGGCTGATTCATGCGAGAAACTGCAGAAGCTGGTGACTGAGTTTGGTAAAGTGTGTGAGAGAAGAAAGTTAAGAGTAAATGTGAATAAGAGCAAGGTTATTAGGTAAAGTAGGGTTGAGGGTCAAGTCAATGAGGAGGTAATTTTGAATGGAGAAAAACTGAAGGAAGTAAAGTGTTTTAGATATCTGGGAGTGGATCTGGCAACGGATGGAACCATGGAAGCTTAAGTGAATCATAGGGTGGGGGAGGGGGCGAAAATTCTGGGAGCCTTAAAGAATGTTTGGAAGTTGAGAACATTATCTTGGAAAGCAAAAATGGGTATGTTTGAAGGAATAGTGGTTCCAACAATGTTGCATGGCTGCGAGGCATGGGCTATGGATAGAGTTGTGCAAAGGAGGGTGGATATCCTGGAAATGAGATGTTTGAGGCCAATATGTGGTGTGAGGTGGTTTGATCGAGTAAGTAATGTAAGGGTAAGAGAGATGTGTGGAAATAAAGTGTGTGGTTGAGAGAGCAGAGGAGCGTGTTTTGAAATGGTTTGGTCACATGGAGAGAATGAGTGAGGAAAGACTGACCAAGAGGATATATGTGTCAGAGGTGGAGGGAATGAGAAGTGGGAGACCAAATTGGAGGTGGAAAGATGGAGTGAAAAAGATTTTGAGTGATTGGGGCCAACGCCTCACAACCATATAACACTGTTGGAACCACTATTCCTTCAAACATAACCATTTTTGCTTTTCAAGATAAAGTTCCATCCTCCGCCAAATCCACTCCCAGATATCTAAAACACTTCACTTCCTCCAGTTTTTGTCCATTCAAACTTATCTCCCAATTAACCTGCCCCTCAACCTTACTGTACCTAATAGCCTTGCTCTTATTCTCATTTACTCTCAGCTTTCTTCTTTCACACACTTTACCAAACTCAGTCACCAGCTTCTGCAGTTTTCACCCAAATCAGCCACCACGCTGTATCATCAGCAAACAACTGACTCACTTCCCTAGCCCTCTCATCCACAACAGACTACATACTTGCCCCTCTCTCCAAACTCTTGCATTCACCTCCCTAACAATCCCATCCATAAACAAATTAAACAACCATGGAGACATCACGCACCCCTGCCGCAAAATGACATTCACTAGGAACCAATCACTTTCCTCTCTTCCTACTCGTACACATGCCTTACATCCTTGATAAAACCTTTTCACTGCTTTTAGCAACTTGCCTCCCTCTCCATTTACTCTTAATACCTTCCACAGAGCATCTCTATCAACTTTACCATATGCCTTCTCCAGATCCATAAATGATACATACAAATCCATTTGTTTTTCTAAGTATTTCTCACATACACTCTTCAAAGCAAACACCTGATCCACACATCCTGTACCACTTCTGAAACCACACTGTTCTCTCCCAATTTGATGCTCTGTAAATGACTTCACCCAGTCAATCAATACCCTCCCATATTTCTGTATTTATTTCATTTTTATTATACTTTGTCGCTGTCTCCTGCATCAGTGAGGTAGCGCAAGGAAAAGAATGGCCCAACCCACCCACAAACACATGTACATACATACACATCCACACACGCAAATATACATACCTGTATATCTCAATGTATACATACATATACACACTCATATACATATATAAACATGTACAAAATTCATACTGCCTGCCCTTATTCATTCCCATCACCACCCTGCCACATGAAATAACAACCCCTTCCCATCACATGAGTGCAAGGTAGCGCTAAGAAAAGACAACAAAGGCCACATTTGTTCACACTCCGTCTCTAGCTGTTATGCATAATGCACCGAAACCACAGCTCCCTTTCCACATCCAGGCCCCACACAACTTTCCCTGGTTTACCCAAGACGCTTCACATGCCCTGCTTCTATCCATTGACAGCACATCAACCCCGGTATACCACATCGTTCAAATTCACTCTATTCCTTGCACGCCTTTCACCCTCCTGCATGTTCAGGCCCCAATCACTCAAAATCTTTTTCACTCCATCTTTCCACCTCCAATTTGGTCTCCCACTTCTCCTAATTCCCTACACCTCTGATACATATACCCTCTTGGTCAGTCAGTCCTCACTCATTCTCTCCATGTGACCAAACCATTTCAAAACACCCTCTTCTGCTCTCTCAACCACACTCTTTTTATTACCACACATCTCTCTTACCCTTACATTACTTACTCGATCAAACCACCTCACACCACATATTGTCCTCAAACATCTCATTTCCAGCACATCCACCCTCCTCCACACAACTCTATTTATAGCGCATGCCTCGCAACCATATAACATTGTTGGAACCACTATTCCTTCCAACATACCCATTTTTCCTTTCCAAGATAATGTTCTCGACTTCCACACATTCTTCAACGCTCCCAGAACTTTCGCCCCCTCCCCTACCCAATGATTCACTTCCACTTCCATGGTTCCATCTGCTGCCAAATCTACTCCGAGATATCTAAAACACTTCTCTTCCACCAGTTTTTCTCCATTCTAACTTATCTCCCAGTTCACTTGTCCCTCAACCCTACTGTACCTAATAACCTTGCTCTTATTCACATTTACTCTCAGCTTTCTTATTTCACACACTTTACTGAACTCCGTCACCAGCTTCTGCAGTTTCTCACACGAATCAGCCACCAGCGCTGTATCATCAGCGAACAACTGACTCACTTCCCAAGCTCTCTCATCCACAACTGACTGCATACTTGCCCCTCTTTCCAAAACTCTGGCATTCACCTCCCTAACAACCCCATCCATAAACAAATTAAATAACCATGGAGACATCACGCATCCCTGCCGCAAACCTACATTCACTGGAACCAATCACTTTCCTCTCTTCCTACACGTACACATGCCTTACATCCTCGATAAAAACTTTTCACTGCTTCTAACAACTTGCCTCCCACACCATATATTCTTAATACCTTCCACAGAGCATCTCTATCAACTCTATCACATGCCTTCTCCAGATCCATAAATGCTACATACAAATCCATTTGCTTTTCTATTTCACACATACATTCTTCAAAGCAAACACCTGATCCACACATCCTCTACCACTTATGAAACCACATTGCTCTTCCCCAATCTGATGCTCTGTACATGTCTTCACCCTCTCAATCAATACCCTCCCATATAATTTACCAGGAATACTCATCAAACTTATACCTCTGTAATTTGAGCACTCACTTTTATCCCCTTTGCCTTTGTACAAAGGCACTATGCAAGCATTCCGCCAATCCTCAGGCACCTCACCATGAGTCATACATACATTAAATAACCTTACCAACCAGTCAACAATACAGTAACCCCCTTTTTTTAATAAATTCCACTGCAATACCATCCAAACCCATTGCCTTGCCGGCTTTCATCTTCTGCAAAGCTTTTACTACCTCTTCGCAGTTTACCAAATCATTTTCCCTAACCCTCTTACTTTGCACACCACCTCGACCAAAACACCCTTTATCTGCCACTGTATCATCAAACACATCCAACAAACCTTAAAAATACTCACTCCACCTCATATTACCACTACTTATCACCTCCCCATTGGCCCCCTTCATTGAAGTTCCCATAGACTCACTTGTCTTATTCACATTATTTACCTCCTTCCAAAACACCTTTTTATTCTCCCTAAAATTTAATGATACTCCACCCCAACTCTCATTTGCCTTCTTTTTCACCTCTTGCACCTTTCTTTTGACCTCCTGCCTCTTTCTTTTATACCACTCCCACTCATTTGCATTATTTCCCTACAAAAAATCATCCAAATGCCTCTCTCTTCTCTTTCACTAATAATCTTACTTCTTCATTCCACCACTCACTACCCTTTCCAATCTGCCCACCTCCCACGCTTCTCTTGCCACAAGCATCTTTTGCGCAAGCCATCACTGCTTCCCTAAATACATCCCATTCCTCCTCCACTCCCCTTATGTCCTTTGTTCTCACCTTTTTCCATTCTGTACTCATTCTCTCCTGGTACTTCCTCACACAAGTCTCCTTCCCAAGCTCACTTACTCTCACCACCCTCTTCACCCCAACATTCTCTCTTCTTTTCTGAAAACCTTTACAAAATCTTCACCTTCGCCTCCACAAGATAATGATCAGACTTCCCTCCAGTTGCACCTCTCAGCACATTAACATCCAAAAGTCTCTCTTTCGCGCACCTATCAATTAACACGTAATCCAATAACGTGCTCTGGCCATCTCTCCTACTTACATACATATACTTATGTATATCTCTTTTTAAACCAGGTATATATATATATAATATCAACATATACATATATACACATGTACTTATTCATGCTTGCCTTCATCCATGTGTCATGTATAACGCACCAACACCACAGCTCCCTATCCACATCTTGGCCCCACTGACCTTACCATGGTTTACGTGCTCTGGTTCAGTCCATTGACAGCACGTTAACCCGGGTTTACCAAATTGTTCCAATTCACTCTATTCCATGCACACCTCTCACCCTCCTGTATGTTCAGGCCCCGATCACTCAAAATCTTTTTCTCTCCATCCTTCCACTTCCAATTTGGTCTCTCTTCTACTTTTCTCCAACTCTGAAACATATCCTCTTCGTCAATCTTTCCTCACTCATTTTCTCCATAAGTCCAAATCATTCCAACACAACCTCTCCTAATCTCTCAACTACATTCTTTTCATTTTTCACACATCTCTCTTACCCTTTCATTACTTACTCGATCAAACCACCTCACACCAAATGTCCTCAAACATTCATTTCCAACACATCCACTCTCCTCCATACAACCCTATCTATAGCCCATGCATTGCAACCATATAACATTATTGTAACTACTATGCCTTCAAACATAACTATTTTTGCTCTGCACAATAATGTTCTCTTCTTCCACACATTCCTAATCACTCCCAAAATCTTCACCCCTTCCCCCATTCTGTGACTCACTTCTGCTTCCATGGTTCCATTAACTGCTAAATCCACTCCCAGATATCTAAACCACTCACTTCCTCCAATTTTCTCCATTCAAACTTACATTCCAATTAACTTGATCCTCAACCCTACTGAACTTAACAACCTTGCTCTTATTCACATTTACTCTCATCTTTCTCCTTCACACACTTTTCCAAACTGTCACCAACTTCAGCAGTTTCTCACTCAAATCAGCCACCAGAGATATACTTTCGGCAAACAACAATGACTCACTTCCCACAACCTCCATCATAAAGCATTCAGGTGCCAAGTGCCCCTGCACTGAAACATTTTGGCTCCACACAAACCTCAGTTATGAAACAACCAAGTGCCAAATATCCCCATGCAATGAACCACTGAGCAGCCAAAAGTCCCAAAGCCAAGGTGCCAATCCTCTCAAAGGTTACTAACAAAAGGTCTGTCATTATACAAATGGGGTTGTACACTGATGGTTAGGTGAATGATCCACTCTATCAGTTCAAAATTCATTACATATGCATACCATACCACACTAAATCTCTTATGTACTCCCTCATTTCTTTCTCCATTCCATCTAGTCTTACTACAAACATGTCTCAAATAGTTCATATCCACAGCCTAGATTTCTGACCTCTCTGTGGTTCATTCCATGTCCATGTTTCAGCTGCACAGGTCAGAATCAGGAGGACAATACTGTCTCTTAATCCTTTTCACTTTCATACTTACACCTCTACCCATTGTCATCATATTCAGGGACCAAATGACTATTCTATCCTGTACTGCTCTCTCCCTTATCTCTCCTTTAATATCACCAAACTAACCCAAGATAGCTCTTTAGTATTTTATTTGTCACGTTTTCCAGTCTCTCTTCCCCATATCTAAAAAGGAGTTTAGTGCACTTTCTTCTCTCACTTTAAAGGGCTTTGCAAATATGTACTTTCACTCTGCTTCCTTTCACACACTATTACTTACTGTTACACTTAACTTCATTTACCCACTTACATCATATAACTCACAACCCACTGCAACTCCTCTTCACTCTCAGCAAACAAACCACCACATCTCACCACCACACTTAAGCTCTTATATGATAAAGATCTGCCTCACTCCCCACATGTACACTAAACCTTTTGCTCAACTCTCCATCCAATTTTAGACTCGTATTTGCTACTCCACAGAAGGCTTTCAAGCCATCAAACATTTGTACTACCCCACACATCCTTATCGCATTCCATAAAACATTCCAATCAACTTCTTCACATGCTTTCTCTAGATTAATAATCAATAAAATCTGTATACAGTGCTAACTACTTTTTCAGTCATTCTACCTAAAAGAATCTCATCCACACATCTCCAAATTTCCCTAAACCCCCTTGCTTCTCACTTATTCTGCATTCAGTCACTTCCATCACTCTTCATGCATACAACTTTCCTTGTATACTTAATATGCAATTCCACTATAATAGCTACATACATCCTTAGCACCTTTTCCTTTGAATAAAGGAACAATAACATATGACCTCATCCCTTCCTTTAAGGGTGTCTAATCAGCCCATGGCCAATTAAGACAGAACTCTGAAATAATGGCTCCTGTTATCAGAGAGATTTGGGCTAGACACAGATTCCCTTACCATCTGGCTAACATCTCCTGACAGCTGAGGGCCACTTGATATATAAATAATTCTCTAAAATTGCCAAAATATGTAGATATTTACCAGACAAGCATAGTACAACATCCTACCAAAGCCTATTCAAAGCAAGAGGAAAAAAATATTCCAATATTTTTTTCTACTTTGGTACACAAGTACTTCCTATTAATTTCCACACTCTCTTACATGTACCTTGGTCTCCCATATATTGTAATAATAATAAAAATATCGATTAATTTATTCAACCAAAATTTCACATTTCAACACACATCAATCAGATTTTAAAAGAATATAATGTACCCTGGACAATTATTGGTAAAGAGGGGAGATAACTAATAAATAGCACTTATCCAATCCTCAGGCACAACTTTGTTTCCATGCTAAAGTATATATAAGATGTACTCTATCACACTCTCTCCTCCATATTTCAGCATTTCATCCATAATCTCATCCACTCCAGGTGCCTTTCTTACCTTCAGCCTCATTATTGCCCTTCTTACCTCCCTTCTTGTTATAGACCCTTACATTTGTATTCTTTTCCTTCATCCTCCATAAACATGCATGTAACAACTGCTGCCTCACCCTCTCCAACAATCATAAATTCTTCTAAATACTCTTTCCATCTTACTTTCACTTACTCCTTTTTGATTCGTCAACTACCCTTCTTACTTCTAACATGTACATTCCCACTTTTACATTCACTTCATTCCATTTCACCTCCTTTCAGTACAATTTCTTATTTTCACTTTCTCCCAAAATCTTCATGTACTCTTTCTTTGTTTTCCTCTATCAGCTTCTTAAACATTCCATTTCCTTCCCCTCCTTTGCTGAACTTCCACTGGTTCATTCGTATCATATGCCTTTTTCTTCTCTTACACAGAATTTCTAACCTTATCAATCCATCATGAATAACCAATTAGCGTGTCTCACAACCTTGAATCTAACGACTATTTCTAAAAATCTTTAAGTTTTTCTTTATACATTTAAAGCACCTCATTCACACATGACTGCATTTTAACATTTACTGTACTTTCATCTTAACTTTATGTTACCCTTCTTTCACACTCTTCCATGCATTCTTCCTGATTCATCATCTCACTTGCTACCACTTTAACTCAACATTCTGTTATGCCATACCTCTACTCCCTGCTTATCATCTCTACAAGAACTGCTGTGGTTAGAATCTCTATAAAGAATCCTCTCACAAATCTAGCATCCAGCACAAACTTTCTCAACCTTTCATTTTTGTCTCATCTTGCTTATAGCAAAGGATACAAACTTACAAGCAAATGCTCCTGAACTATAAAACATTTAGATTTCAAATGTACCTCAACTGTGAAACACTTGGAGGGGCAAACAGTTCTCAGCCATAAAGCATTTGCATGCCAAACACCTTCCACCACAATACATAGGTGCCAAAATCCCTCCAGCCAAGAAATATTTGGGCACAAAACACATCTCTAAAATAAAACACAAATTAGGTGCCAAATGTCCATCATCCAAGAAACATTTGGGTGACAGATGCCAGTCAGTGATGAAACTTTTGGGTGCCAAGCACCCCTCCATTTAATAATCAACAACCAAACACCCCTGAGCTAAAACACTTGGGTTCCAAACATCCATGAGCCATGAAGTTTTTGGCTACCAAACATCCTCAAGCCCTGAGCACTTATGTCAAATGCCCCTTCACCAAAAACCATTTTGGTTCCACATGTCCTTTTAGCCATCAAACACCTGGGTGGCAAATACCAATTATTCATGAAACATCTACATGTCAAACGAGAAAAGAGGGTGCCAAATGCCCCTAAACCAAGATACATCTTAGTGCCAAACACATCTCAGCCACAAATCTGGTGTCAAAACACCCACCCATTAACTGTGAAAAATCTGGGTCACAAAAACCCCTCAGCCATAAAACTTTTTGGGCGAGCACAAAAAATGAAGTCTTCAGACGATCTACCCTTACAGCCTGGAATGAGCAAGGCTATTGAGTTGGGCTGTTGATCAACCAAACTGTTGGAAGTCAAAGTAAGCAGGCCCACACAGCCCCCATTCCTGAATAGTCTGGTAAACTTTGTAAGTTCTTGTCCACTGCACTCAACCTAATCTACTATGCATCCCATTGTCTCTGATGATAGCAGGCAAGGTGTTGAGTCTTGAGGCCCCCAATGTTTCAGGTGTTCTCTATATTTGTGCATATCCCACCTTTGGATTTTATACATGGTGTTTTACAGGGTTTTCCATGCCTGTCGTGCCAGTAGGATGTTATTTCCAAGTGCAAGTTGGATGAATATGTACTGCTCTTGTCTGTACTCCTGGGAATACAGCATCAATTATTTCAGTCATTCCCAGTAAATTAGATCCTTTTACCACATTAATATGGGCCGTAAAAGATCTCTGAATACTTTCTAATTCTACAATTTCATCTCTGTCGTAAGGAAATGTTAGAACATAGCAATATTCAATTCAATAATTTGTGCCTTCAATAGTAGCTCCATTGGTTTTATTTCTTGCCTTAAAGTCTTCAGACTCCAGCCCATTATCCTTTTAGTGAAAGCAACTGCTGTTGTATTCACTGATAATTAAGCAATTAGCTGTCAATATTACTGGACCTTTCACATCCATTATCCTTGAAACACCTCTCACCCATGAAACATTTGAAAGTTAATCATCCCTCACCCATAAACATCAATCTCTCAAACATTCCTCAGCCACAAAACATCAATCGTTCAAACATCTCCCAGCCACAAAACATTTGAGTCAACCGTTCCTTACCCATAAAACATCAATCTCTCAAACATCCCTCAGCCACAAAACATTTGGGAACCTAGCACCTTCAGCCATGAAACATTTTGGTCATACAACCCTCTGCCTAGAAACAATGAGGCATCAAAATGCCACCTCAGCCATGAAGTCCTTCATTGTCATTTGTCCCTCAGCCAGGTGTGAAATGCCCCAACCATAAAACAGTTCAGTGCCAAACATCCTTTAACCACATGTCAAAAGCCCCATAACCATTAAACATTTTGGAGCCAAACATCCTTTAGCCACATGTCAAAAGCCCCACAACCATGAAACAACTGAGTGCTGCACATCCCTCAACCATGAAACAAGTGAATGCGGCACATCCCTGAGCCATGAAACACTTGGGTGCCAATTATCCACCAAGAAAACCTTAGGTACCAAATGTCTGTCCTGTAAAATAGGAGTGGCTTACATTATTCTGAACTTTACTACTTAATCTGATGGAGAAAGTATAATTATGTGTTAAAAAATTCCTAATTCATGCATTGTAGTATTCTTATACATTATTACCTGAACTTATATAAGGCAATCTACATGTCATCACTTAGTATGATGCAAATGCATGTTCCAGACCATATTGTGAACAGAGTCCCTTTTCTCTTAATAATAAAACAGTTGAAAGAATACATATCTAAGATCTGAACACTTGGATGCCAGTTATCCCCCGGCCATCAAAAATTTGCGTCATAAAATGCCCCTCAGCCTTGAACCGTGTTAAGCACCCCTCTGCTATGAAATATTTGGAAGCAAATGCCCCTTAGCCACAAGAAACAGTGACGTCACTCACCTGTGCCAAATGTAACCTAGCCAGAAGATATGACTGCCCAATGCCCCTCTTGTATGAAGGGTGGGTATCATAATGCCCCTAAGCCATGACACCTGTAGAACCTAAAGCCCCTCCTAAATGGTCACAATATGCCCCTCAAGCCATAAAATATGAGGACGAAAACTGCACCTCATCCACACAATACTTACGAACAAATCACATCTAACTAGAATAACTGTGCGACAAATGCCCCACGGCCTTAAAATTTTTGGGTACCACGCACTACTTATCTAATAAAAAAATTGGTTACTAAACACCTCTCAATTATGATAAACATGGGCACCAAATGTACCTCAGCCATGCAATAAGTGGGTACCAAACATTGGTTAAATTCATATTACACTGCAAAATTCCCCTCAGCCAAAAAAAAAAAAAAAGTATAAAATACCACTTAGCCATGTAATATTGGAGAATCAAATGTCTCTTCTTTTGTTAGCATCATGTTCCATACAATCCTCAAATTCCAAATGCCCTCAAAGATGAAACAAGTGCCAAATGTCCATCATTAGTGAAACAAAATATCAAGCAACCCCAGCCCTACATCAAATGTCCCATTATAAATTAAACGTTAAGGTGTCAAACGACTCCTAACCCTACGTCAAATAGCAAATGCCCCATCGTCAATTAAATATAAGGTTGTCAAATTCCCCCAGCCCTACATCAAACGTTAAATGCCCCATCGTCAATTTAACATTAGTGTCAAAGGCCACAAGGCAAATGTCAAATGCCCTACCGTCAATTGAACATTAGGATGCGAAACGACCACCAGCCCTACATCAAATGCCCCTAGTTAATTAAACATTTAGGTGTCAAATGCCCCCTAAAGGATTAAACTACTGCCAATTGACCCATAGTCAATGAAACAATAGGGTATCAAACGCTCCCCAGGCCTACATTAAATGTCAAATGCCCCTTAAATAAGAAACTAGTAACAAATGCCTCATCATCAAATAGCCGTAAGCAATGAAAAACTAGGTAGTCCAATGAGGCTGTCATGAACATTTTCATACGAACACCTAAATAATGACAAAGTTAGATACCAAAAGCACTTCTACTAATGTGATAATGACAAGCACTAAATATGCTTCTGCAAATTGTAAGGCCGACAAGTGGTACCTTGCGCTTACTTCCATCACAACTACAATACATGGATCTTGCTCGTATAAATACATTTCTTTTACTCTAAACCTCTCAAATGGGTTACCAATGAAACTATTCAGAATGGAGAAATAGCTCTGGGATCTGGCAATGAGAGTAATTACCCAGTTTAATGACCACGAAAACAGAGCAACACATGAAAGCCTTCTGTACCCAAACAAACAGAAGCGCGTGGCACAAACCCGTGTGCGCGCCTAATATTTACTACGATTGTATTTGTAATTTTTAACATTTATCACCAATTATTCAAGGTTCATGAGCTTCTTACCCTTTCTCCTCGCCATCATGGGGCATATTCCGGCCTCTTGGTCCATTGCCACCGCCGGGGTGAGCCATCATATCACGCCATGCAGTATCTTTCTTCATCCTTACTGTACGCCAAACATGGAGTCTAAAGCACGCGTCCTCTGCCTAGATGGCGCCAAACACGCAACAATTTTCACTGATATTTGTTGAAATAAACCCACTTACCAGTCTTTAGACATAAAAATGGTGTTTTTATAACAAAACAAAATCCATCCATCAATTCAAATATATTTCTGCAACATATTACTAGAAAACTAAACACATAAAATATGAAATACTGCAAAAGAACCAAGAAAAACACCTGAGTACGCAGAAGCGTAAAGGGGTACGCCACGATCAATAACCATCAATGTTCAGCACAATTTACGCATTCTATCCCGTCTGTTATAGGTGTACATATAAGATCAATATATTGCAAGCATCATACTTATTATGAGAATTACAACTTCTTTTCGATGACTCCATAATTTCATATACGATTTCAGTTTCGATATTTATTCCTATTTTCATTGGTAGTATTGCGCACATAAATTTCACCTATATATGCATCGTACTTAAACATAGATTTATATAATTGAATTAACGCATCAACTGCACATAAAAAGGGAAATTCATAATATTCTACCAGAAACTTACGATCATTTTTGTTTGGATCCCATGCGAACTTTATTCGGTGTCTGGATAATCAGTCATATTTACATTGTTTAGTAATTTAATATAAGTATTACAATTTACTTGCTACGATAATATAACAAAAAGAATCACGATGTAACCTCTGAAGTATTGCTGATGTATCTATGCACGGTTTCTTTTTTTTCGCATTCAAAAATAATCCATCAACTTTTCAATCTTTGGTGTATTCATCGGTCATATGTACGTAAAATCATTCTATTTTTTTCTGTGTGTGTTGTTCTTAAGTTGTGGTATCGCTATACATATTTGTGTAACGAATGATTACACCATTCTCTCAGTCTTCTAAAGATATATGAAAAGACATTGATAGCTCCTAATGTAAACTCTACAAACTTTTATATGAATTACTGACTTAGATATGTTTATGTAACAAAAACGATGCTGTAAATACGCTATGTTTAATTCTTTTCCGAATGATAGGATAGTAAACAAAATAGTACCAACGTGGTCGGCATTGTTGTGAAACTACAATAGTTCAGTGTTTGACACCATACAATACCTCAACAAAACTTTGCACCTGCAATACCTCACTGTCTTGCACCATACAAGACTGTGGAACTACAATAGTTCAATGTCTGACACCATACAACAACCAGACAAGACTGTGGAACTACAATAGTTCAATGTCTGACACGATAACACATCGAAACAAGTCTGTGGAGTTGAAATAGTTCAGTGTTTCACACCACACAATAACAAAACCAAATTGTGGAACTGCATTCGATCAGTGTTTCACACCAGGCAAGACTGTCAATCAGTGTTTGGCACTCTTCAAGGAGATAAGATTGCAGAGCTGCAATGATTTATAGTGTCTCGTCTTATATAGGGTAGAACCGAAGCTGCAGTAGTTCATTATCTCGCACCATAAAAACTAAGGTTTTGGACTGCAATTAACATGTCCCGTGTCATCATCAAGAATCTTCCAAAGCAAGTAAGGGATAATGATTTGAAAATGAGGTTAAGAAAAATAATATGAATTTGGCCACAATTAGATATGTGACTTACTGAACATTGTTGATCCATATTTGCTATCCATAAACTACAGATGACACCGAGTGCTACCGAAAAATCAAGAGGGCTGCTATAGAGTGGGTGAAATACACTTGTAATACTCTAGAATATTCAGTCAGCTAAAAAGGTTTTTGATTATATAACCAGTGTATTGCATTTTTGTGTATGTTTTTGTAACAATTTTGCATGTCCTGGTCTCTGAAAATTGGATGTTTTCATTTGAAATAAAGGTTTCTATTTTGAATAAAAGAATGTCATTAGAAAAACGAAAAATAGGATTATCAAATAATATGTGGACCTCGGTGTAGTTCTTAGCATTCCTGACTGTGACGCATTCATGGGCTACCCAGGGTCAAGTGCATAGGTTCAAATCCTGGTTATAGCAGTCAGTCCACATTTAAACCAGTTATTCATCCACCCTTAAAGACTTGTTGATAAGATGGGTACCAAGCTCAGGTTAGGATATATTGGGGCTGACATACCAGCAATGAGCACTATGCGCTAGCCCTGCCTTTTGGCAAAATGAAAGAAGCAATTGATAAAAGCAGTAGGTAAAAACATTAGGTAGACACATTTGGTAGAAAGAGCAGGTAGGAACATAAAGTAGAAGTAGTATGTTTGAACATTAACTAGGAGCATGAGGTAGACATTAGGTAGCAGTAGTCAGTAGGAACATTAAGTAGGAGCCTCTGGAAAACTGCACCTATGTTCCTCTCTGCCAGTGGTCTGTTAAGAGCAAGGTGCTATAGGCTTAGTAAAGGCACTAGAATTCACCAGTTATGGAGACTTTCCTTGAGAGAGTTCCTGGAGGAGTTAGGTATCAGAGATGCAAATAGATAGAAATCTGCGCTGGGGATAGAGTAGAAAGAATACCTCCCTTATATTCCCTGCGTGTCATAGAAGGTGACTGGAAATCCTCCCCTCTCAATTTTAATTTTCCATAAGAAGGAACAGAGAGAGGGGATCAAGTGAGGATATTTCCTCTTTAAGTGTCAGTCCTCTGTTCTTAATGCTACTTTGCTAATGTGGGAAATGATAGATATGTACGAAAAAAATTTATATATATATATATATATATATATATATATATATATATATATATATATATATATATAAGTGGTGGGATGAAGAAGTAGGATTATTAGTGAAAGAGAAGAGAGAGGCATTTGGACGATTTTTGCAGGGAAAAAATGCACCCACCCCCATACACATGTATATACATACGTCCACACACGCAAATATACATACCTACACAGCTTTCCATGGTTTACCCCAGACGCTTCACATGCCCTGCTTCAATCCATTGACATCATGTCGACCCCGGTATACCACATCGTTCCAATTCACTTTATTCCTTGCACGCCTTTCACCTTCCTACATGTTCAGGCCCTGATCACTCAAAATCTTTTTCACTCCATCTTTCCACCTCCAATTTGGTCTCCCACTCCTCATTCCCTCCACCTCTGACACATATATCCTGTTGGTCAATTTTTCCTCACTCATTCTCTCCATGTGACCAAACCATTTCAAAACACCCTCTTCTGCTCTCTCAACCACACTCTTTTTATTACCACACATCTCTCTTACCCTATTATTACTTACTCGATCAAACCACGTCACACCACATATTGTCCTCAAACATCTCATTTCCAGCACATCCACCCTCCTGCGCACAACCGTATCCATACCCCACGCCTCACAACCATACGACATTGTTGGAACCACTATTACTCCAAACATACCCATTTTTGCTTTCTGAGATAATATTCTCGAGTTCCACACATTCTTCAAGGCTTCCAGAATTTGCGCCCCCTCCCCCACCATATGATTAACCTCTGCTTCCATGGTTCCATCCACTGCCAAATCTACTCAGAGATATCTAGAACACTTCACTTTCTCCAACTTTTCTCCATTCAAACTTACCTCCCAATTAACTTGACCTTCAACCCTACTGTACCTAATAACCTTGCTCTTATTTACATTTACTCTCAACTTTCTTCTTTCACACACTTTACCAAACTCAGTCACCAGCTTCTGCAGTTTCTCACACGAATCAGCCAACAGCGCTGTGTCATCAGCGAACAACAACTGACTCACTTCCCAAGCTCTCTCATCCACAACAGACTTCATACTTGCCCCGCTTTCCAAAACTCTTGCATTCACCTCCCTAACAACCCCATCCATAAAGAAATTAAAACCCATGGAGACATAACACACCCCTGCCGCAAACCTATATTCACTGAGAGCCAATCATTTTCCTCTCTTCCTACACGTACACATGCCTTACATCCTCGATAAAAACTTTTCACTTCTTCTAACAACTTGCCTCCCACAACATATATTCTTAATACCTTATACAGAGCATGTCTATCAACTCTGTCATATGCCTTCTCCAGATCCATAAATGCTACATACAAATCCATTTACTTTTCTAAGTATTTCACTCATACACTTGAGCACTCACTCTTATCCCCTTTGCCTTTGTACAATGGCACTATGCAAGCATTCCGCCAATCCTCAGGCACCTCACCATGAATCATACATACATTAAATAACCTTACCAACCAGTCAACATTACAGTCACCCCCTTTTTTAATAAATTCCACTGCAATACCGCCAAACCTGCTGCCTTGCTGGCTTTCATCTTCCGCAAAGCTTTTACTACCTCTTCTATGTTTAACAAATCATTTTCCCTAACCCTCTCACTTTGCCACTTTGCACACCTACTCGACCAAAACACCCTATATATATATATATATATATATATATATATATATATATATATATATATATATGTATTTAGGGAATCAGTGATGGATTGCGCAAAAGATGCTTGTGGCATGAGAAGAGTGGGAGGTGGGTTGATTAGAAAGGGTAGTGAGTGGTGGGATGAAGAAGTAAGAGTATTAGTGAAAGAGAAGAGAGAGGCATTTGGACGATTTTTGCAGGGAGAAAATGCAATTGAGTGGGAGATGTATAAAAGAAAGAGACAGGAGGTCAAGAGAAAGGTGCAAGAGGTGAAAAAAAGGGCAAATGAGAGTTGGGGTGAGAGAGTATCATTAAATTTTAGGGAGAATAAAAAGATGTTCTGGAAGGAGGTAAATAAAGTGCGTAAGACAAGGGAGCAAATGGGAACTTCGGTGAAGGGCGCAAGTGGGGAGGTGATAACAAGTAGTGGTGATGTGAGAAGGAGATGGAGTGAGTATTTTGAAGGTTTGTTGAATGTGTTTGATGATAGAGTGGCAGATATAGGGTGTTTTGGTCGAGGTGGTGTGCAAAGTGAGAGGGTTAGGGAAAATGATTTGGTAAACAGAGAAGAGGTAGTGAAAGCTTTGCGGAAGATGAAAGCCGGCAAGGCAGCAGGTTTGGATGGTATTGCAGTGGAATTTATTAAAAAAAGGGGGTGACTGTATTGTTGACTGGTTGGTAAGGTTATTTAATGTATGTATGACTCATGGTGAGGTGCCTGAGGATTGGCGGAATGCGTGCATAGTGCCATTGTACAAAGGCAAAGGGGATAAGAGTGAGTGCTCAAATTACAGAGGTATAAGTTTGTTGAGTATTCCTGGTAAATTATATGGGAGGGTATTGATTGAGAGGGTGAAGGCATGTACAGAGCATCAGATTGGGGAAGAGCAGTGTGGTTTCTGAAGTGGTAGAGGATGTGTGGATCAGGTGTTTGCTTTGAAGAATGTATGTGAGAAATACTTAGAAAAGCAAATGGATTTGTATGTAGCATTTATGGATCTGGAGAAGGCATATGATAGAGTTGATAGAGATGCTCTGTGGAAGGTATTAAGAATATATGGTGTGGGAGGAAAGTTGTTAGAAGCAGTGAAAAGTTTTTATCGAGGATGTAAGGCATGTGTACGTGTAGGAAGAGAGGAAAGTGATTGGTTCTCAGTGAATGTAGGTTTGCGGCAGGGGTGTGTGATGTCTCCATGGTTGTTTAATTTGTTTATGGATGGGGTTGTTAGGGTGGTAAATACAAGAGTTTTGGAAAGAGGGGCAAGTATGAAGTCTGTTGGGGATGAGAGAGCTTGGGAAGTGAGTCAGTTGTTGTTCGCTGATGATACAGCGCTGATGGCTGATTCATGTGAGAAACTGCAGAAGCTGGTGACTGAGTTTGGAAAAGTGTGTGGAAGAAGAAAGTTGAGAGTAAATGTGAATAAGAGCAAGGTTATTAGGTACAGTAGGGTTGAGGGTCAAGTCAATTGGGAGGTGAGTTTGAATGGAGAAAAACTGGAGGAAGTGAAGTGTTTTAGATATCTGGGAGTGGATCTGGCAGCGGATGGAACCATGGAAGCGGAAGTGGATCATAGGGTGGGGGAGGGGGCGAAAATCCTGGGGGCCTTGAAGAATGTGTGGAAGTCGAGAACATTATCTCGGAAAGCAAAAATGGGTATGTTTGAAGGAATAGTGGTTCCAACAATGTTGTATGGTTGCGA
Source organism: Panulirus ornatus (assembly GCF_036320965.1). Lineage (NCBI taxonomy): Eukaryota > Metazoa > Arthropoda > Malacostraca > Decapoda > Palinuridae > Panulirus > Panulirus ornatus. The sequence goes on from NC_092286.1 coordinate 314,355, forward strand.
GGCGTGGGCTATGGATAGAGTTGTGCACAGGAGGATGGATGTGCTGGAAATGAGATGTTTGAGGACAATGTGTGGTGTGAGGTGGTTTGATCGAGTGAGTAACGTAAGGGTAAGAGAGATGTGTGGAAATAAAAAGAGCATGGTTGAGAGAGCAGAAGAGGGTGTTTTGAAGTGGTTTGGGCACATGGAGAGGATGAGTGAGGAAAGATTGACCAAGAGGATATATGTGTCGGAGGTGGAGGGAACAAGGAGAAGAGGGAGACCAAATTGGAGGTGGAAAGATGGAGTGAAAAAGATTTTGTGTGATCGGGGCCTGAGCATACAGGAGGGTGAAAGGAGGGCAAGGAATAGAGTGAATTGGAGCGATGTGGTATACCGGGGTTGACTTGCTGTCAGTGGATTGAAGCAGGGCATGTGAAGCGTCTGGGGTAAACCATGGAAAGCTGTGTAGGTATGTATATTTGCGTGTGTGGACGTATGTATATACATGTGTATAGGGGGGGGTTGGGCCATTTCTTTCGTCTGTTTCCTTGCGCTACCTCGCAAACGCGGGAGACAGCGACAAAGTATAATAAATAAAAAAAAATATATATATGTATATATATTTTTTTTTTTTTTTTTTATTTATACTTTGTCGCTGTCTCCCGCGTCTGCAGTTTCTCACATGAATCAGCCACCAGCGCTGTATCATCAGCGAACAACAACTGACTCACTTCCCAAGCTCTCTCATCCCCAACAGACTTCATACTTGCCCCTCTTTCCAGGACTCTTGCATTTACCTCCCTTACAACCCCATCCATAAACAAATTAAATATATATATATATATATTTTTTTTTTTTTTTTTATACTTTGTCGCTGTCTCCCGCGTTTGCGAGGTAGCGCAAGGAAACAGACGAAAGAAATGGCCCAACCCCCCCCCATACACATGTACATACGTCCACACACGCAAATATACATACCTACACAGCTTTCCATGGTTTACCCCAGACGCTTCACATGCCTTGATTCAATCCACTGACAGCACGTCAACCCCTGTATACCACATCGCTCCAATTCACTCTATTCCTTGCCCTCCTTTCACCCTCCTGCATGTTCAGGCCCCGATCACACAAAATCTTTTTCACTCCATCTTTCCACCTCCAATTTGGTCTCCCTCTTCTCCTCGTTCCCTCCACCTCCGACACATATATCCTCTTGGTCAATCTTTCCTCACTCATTCTCTCCATGTGCCCAAACCATTTCAAAACACCCTCTTCTGCTCTCTCAACCACGCTCTTTTTATTTCCACACATCTCTCTTACCCTTACGTTACTCACTCGCTCAAACCACCTCACACCACACATTGTCCTCAAACATCTCATTTCCAGCACATCCATCCTCCTGCGCACATCTCTATCCATAGCCCACGCCTCGCAACCATACAACATTGTTGGAACCACTATTCCTTCAAACATACCCATTTTTGCTTTCCGAGATAATGTTCTCGACTTCCACACATTTTTCAAGGCTCCCAAAATTTTCGCCCCCTCCCCCACCCTATGATCCACTTCCGCTTCCATGGTTCCATCCGCTGACAGATCCACTCCCAGATATCTAAAACACTTCACTCCCTCCAGTTTTTCTCCATTCAAACTCACCTCCCAATTGACTTGACCCTCACCCCTACTGTACCTAATAACCTTGCTCTTATTCACATTTACTCTTAACTTTCTTCTTCCACACACTTTACCAAACTCAGTCACCAGCTTCTGCAGTTTCTCACATGAATCAGCCACCAGCACTGTATCATCAGCGAACAACAACTGACTCACTTCCCAAGCTCTCTCATCCCCAACAGACTTCATACTTGCCCCTCTTTCCAGGACTCTTGCATTTACCTCCCTAACAACCCCATCCATAAACAAATTAAACAACCATGGAGACATCACACACCCCTGCCGCAAACCTACATTCACTGAGAACCAATCACTTTCCTCTCTTCCTACACGTACACATGCCTTACATCCTCGATAAAAACTTTTCACTGCTTCTAACAACTTGCCTCCCACACCATATATTCTTAATACCTTCCACAGAGCATCTCTATCAACTCTATCATATGCCTTCTCCAGATCCATAAATGCTACATACAAATCCATTTGCTTTTCTAAGTATTTCTCACATACATTCTTCAAAGCAAACACCTGATCCACACATCCTCTACCACTTCTGAAACCGCACTGCTCTTCCCCAATCTGATGCTCTGTACATGCCTTCACCCTCTCAATCAATACCCTCCCATATAATTTACCAGGAATACTCAACAAACTTATACCTCTGTAATTTGAGCACTCACTCTTATCCCCTTTGCCTTTGTACAATGGCACTATGCACGCATTCCGCCAATCCTCAGGCACCTCACCATGAGTCATACATACATTAAATAACCTTACCAACCAGTCAACAATACAGTCACCCCCCTTTTTAATAAATTCCACTGCAATACCATCCAAACCTGCTGCCTTGCCGGCTTTCATCTTCCGCAAAGCTTTTACTACCTCTTCTCTGTTTACCAAATCATTTTCCCTAACCCTCTCACTTTGCACACCACCTCGACCAAAACACCCTATATCTGCCATATATATATATATATATATATATATATATTTTCTTTCTTTCTTTCAAACTATTCGCCATTTCCCGCTTTAGCGAGGTAGCGTTAAGAACAGAGGACTGGGCCTTGGAGGGAATATCCTCACTTGGCCCCCTTCTCTGTTCCTTGTTTTGGAAAATTAAAAAAAAAAAACGAGAGGGGAAGATTTCCAGCCCCCCGCTCCCTCCCCTTTTAGTCGCCTTTTACGACACGCAGGGAATACGTGGGAAGTATTCTTTCTCCCCTATCCCCAGGGATATATATATATATATATATATATATATATATATATATATATATATATATATATATATATATATATATATTTTCACCTCTTGCACCTTTCTCTTGACCTCCTGTCTCTTTCTTTTATACATCTCCCACTCAATTGCATTTTTCCCTGCAAAAATCGTCCAAATGCCTCTCTCTTCTCTTTCACTAATAATCTTACTTCTTCATCCCACCACTCACTACCCTTTCTAATCAACCCACCTCCCACGCTTCTCATGCTACAAGCATCTTTTGCGCAATCCATCACTGATTCCCTAAATATATCCCATTCCTCCCCCACTCCCCTTACTTCCATTGTTCTCACCTTTTTCCATTCTGTACTCATTCCCTCCTGGTACTTCCTCACACAAGTCTCCTTCCCAAGCTCACTTACTCTCACCACCCTCTTCACCCCAACATTCACTCTTCTTTTCTGAAAACCCATACAAATCTTCACCTTCGCCTCCACAAGATAATGATCAGACATCCCTCCAGTTGCACCTCTCAGCACATTAACATCCAAATGTCTCTCTTTCGCGCGCCTGTCAATTAACACGTAATCCAATAACGCTCCCTGGCCATCTCTCCTACTTACATACGTATTCTTATGTATATCTCGCTTTTTAAACCAGGTATTCCCAATCACCAGTCCTTTTTCAGCACATAAATCTACAAGCTCTTCACCATTTCCATTTACAACACTGAACACCCCATGTATACCAATTGTTCCCTCAACTGCCACATTACTCACCTTTGTATTCAAATCACCCATCACTATAACCCGGTCTTGTGCATCAAAACCACTAACACACTCATTCAGCTGGTCCCAAAACACTTGCATCTCATGATTTTTCTTCTCATGCCCAGGTGCATATGCACCAATAATCACCCATCTCTCTCCCTCAACTTTCAGTTTTACCCATATTAATCGAGAATATACTTTCTTACATTTTATCACATACTCCCACAACTCCTGTTTCAGGAGTACTGCTACTCCTTCCCTTGCTCTTGTCCTCTCACTAACCCCTGACTTTACTCCCAAGACATTCCCAAACCACTCTTCCCCTTTACCCTTGAGCTTCGTTTCACTCAGAGCCAAAACATCCGGGTTCCTTTTCTCAAACATACTACCTATCTCTCCTTTTTTCACATCTTGGTTACATCCATACACATTTAGGCACCCCAATCTGAGTCTACGAGGAGGATGAGCACTCCCCGCGTGACTCCTTCTGTTTCCCATTTTTTAGAAAGTTAAAATACAAATGAGAGTTGGGGTGAGATAGTATCATTAAATTTTAGGGAGAATAAAAAGATGTTCTGGAAGGAGATAAATAAAGTGCGTAAGACATACAAATGGGAACTTCAGTGAAGGGCGCTAATGGGGAGGTGATAACAAGTAGTGGTGATGTGAGAAGGAGATGGAGTGAGTATTTTGAAGGTTTGTTGAATGTGTTTGATGATAGAGTGGCAGATATAGGGTGTTTTGGTCGAGGTGGTGTGCAAAGTGAGAGGTGTGCAAAGTGAGAGGGTTAGGGAAAATGATTTGGTAAACAGAGAAGAGGTAGTAAAAGCTTTGCAAAAGATGAAAGCCGGCAAGGCAGCAGGTTTGGATGGTATTGCAGTGGAATCTATTAAAAAAGGGGGTGACTGTATTGTTGACTAGTTGGTAAGGTTATTTAATGTATGTATGACTCATGGTGAGGTGCCTGAGGATTGGCGGAATGCTTGCATAGTGCCATTGTTAAAAGGCAAAGGGGATAAGAGTGAGTGCTCAAATTACACAGGTATAAGTTTGTAGAGTATTCCTGGTAAATTATATGGGAGGGTATTGATTGAGAGGGTGAAGGCATGTACAGAGCATCAGATGGGGAAGAGCAGTGTGGTTTCAGAAGTGGTAGAGGATGTGTGGATCAGGTGTTTGCTTTGAAGAATGTATGTGAGAAATACTTAGAAAAGCAAATGGATTTGTATGTAGCATTTATGGATCTGGAGAAGGCATATGATAGAGTTGATAGAGATGCTCTGTGGAAGGTATTAAGAATATATGGTGTGGGAGGCAAGTTGTTAGAAGCAGTGAAAAGTTTTTATCGAGGATGTAAGGCATGTGTACGTGTAGGAAGAGAGGAAAGTGATTGGTGCTCATTGAATGTAGGTTTGCGGCAGGGGTGTGTGATGTCTCCATGGTTGTTTAATTTGTTTATGGATGGGGTTGTTAGGGAGGTGAATGCAAGAGTTTTGGAAAGAGGGGCAAGTATGAAGTCTGTTGTGGATGAGAGAGCTTGGGAAGTGAGTCAGTTGTTGTTTGCTGATGATACAGCGCTGGTTGCTGATTCATGTGGGAAACTGCAGAAGCTGGTGACTGAGTTTGGTAAAGTGTGTGAAAGAAGAAAGTTAAGAGTAAATGTGAATAAGAGCAAGGTTATTAGGTACAGTAGGGTTGAGGGTCAAGTCATTTGGGAGGTAAGTTTGAATAGAGAAAAACTGGAGGAAGTAAAGTGTTTTAGATATCTGGGAGTGGATCTGGCAGCAGATGGAACCATGGAAGCGGAAGTGAATCATAGGGTGGGGGAGGGGGCGAAAATCCTGGGAGCCTTGAAGAATGTGTGGAAGTCGAGAACATTATCTTGGAAAGCAAAAATGGGTATGTTTGAAGGAATAGTGGTTCCAACAATGTTGTATGGTTGCGAGGCGTGGGCTATGGATAGAGTTGTGCCCAGGAGGGTGGATGTGCTGGAAATGAGATGTTTGAGGACAATGTGTGGTGTGAGGTGGTTTGATCGAGTAAGTAATGTAAGGGTAAGAGAGATGTGGGGAAATAAAAAGAGCGTGGTTGAGAGAGCAGAAGATGGCGTTTTGAAATGGTTTGGGCACATGGAGAGAATGAGTGAGGAAAGATTGACCAAGAGGATATATGTGTTGGAGGTGGACGGAGCGAGGAGAAGTGGGAGACCAAATTGGAGGTGGAAAGATGGAGTGAAAAAGATTTTGAGTGATCGGGGCCTGAACATGCAGGAGGGTGAAAGGCGGGCAAGGAATAGAGTGAATTGGATCAATGTGGTACACCGGGGTTGACGTGCTGTCAGTGGATTGAATCAGGGCATGTGAGGCGTCTGGGGTAAACCATGGAAAGTTGTTTGGGCCCTGGATGTGGAAAGGGAGCTGTGGTTTCGGGCATTATTGCATGACAGCTAGAGACGGAGTGTGAACGAATGGGGCCTTTGTTGTCTTTTCCTAGCGCTACCTCGCACACATGAGGGGGTAGGGGGATGGTATTCCATGTGTGGCGAGGTGGCGATGGGAATGAATAAAGGCAGACAGTGTGAATTGTGTGCATGGGTATATATGTATGTGTCTGTGTGTGTATATATATGTGTACATTGAGATGTATAGTTATGTATATTTTGCGTGTGTGGATGTGTATGTATATACATGTGTATGGGGGTGGGTTGGGCCATTTCTTTCGTCTGTTTCCTTGTGCTCCCTTGCAAATGCGGGAGACAGCAACAAAGCAAAATAATGAATAAATAAATATATATTTTCTATGTATTTCTCGCATACATTGTTCAAAGCAAACACCTGATCCACACATCCTCTACCACTTCTGAAACCACACTGCTCTTCCCCTATCTGATGCTCTGTACATGCCTTCACCCTCTCAATCAATACCCTCCCATGTAATTTACCAGGAATACTCAACAAACTTATACCTCTATAATTTGAGCACTCACTCTTATCCCCTTTGCCTTTATACAATGGCACTATGCAAGCATTCCGCCAATCCTCAGGCACCTCACCATGAATCATACATACATTAAATAACCTTACCAACCAGTCAACAATACAGTCACCCCCTTTTTTAATAAATTCCTCTGCAATACCATCCAAAACTGCTGCCTTGCCGGCTTTCATCATCCGTAAAGCTTTTACTACCTCTTCTCTATTTACCAAATCATTCTCCCTAACCCTCTCACTTTGCACACCATCTCGACTAAAACACCCTATATCTGCCACTCTATCATCAAACACATTCAACAAACCTTCAAAATACTCACTCCATCTTCTCACATCACCACTACTTGTTATCATCTCCCCATTAGCCCCCTTCACTGAAGTTCCCATTTGCTCCCTTGTCTTACGCACTTTATTTACCTCCTTCCAAAACATCTTTTTATTCTCCCTAAAATTTAATGATACTCTCTCACCCCAACTCTCATTTGCCCTCTTTTTCACCTCTTGCACCTTTCTCTTGACCTCCTGCCTCTTTCTTTTATACCTCTCCCACTCATTTGCATTTTTTCCCCACAAAAATCGTCCAAATGCCTCTCTCTTCTCTTTCACTAATAATCTTACTTCTTCATCCCACCACTCACTACCCTTTCTAATCAACCCACCTCCCACACTTCTCATGCCACAAGCATCTTTTGCGCAATCCATCACTGCTTCCCTAAATACATCCCATTCCTCCCCCACTCCCCTTACCTCCTTTGTTCTCACCTTTTTCCATTCTGTACTCAGTCTCTCCTGGTACATCCTCACACAAGTCTCCTTCCCAAGTTCACTTACTCTCACCACTCTCTTCACTCCAACATTCTCTCTTCTTTTCTGAAAACCCCCACAAATCTTCACCTTCGCCTCCACAAGATAATGATCAGACATCCCTCCAGTTGCACCTCTCAGCACATTAACATCCAAAAGTCTCTCTTTCGTGCGTCTATCAATTAACACGTAATCCAATAACGCTCTCTGGCCATCTCTCCTACTTACATATGTATACTTATATATATCTCGCTTTTTAAACCTGGTATTCCCAATCACCAGTCCTTTTTCAGCACATAAATCTACAAGCTCTTCACCATTTCCATTTACAACACTGAACACTTCATGTATACCAATTATTCCCTCAACTGCCACATTACTCACCTTTGCATTCAAATCACCCATCACTATAACCCGGTCTTGTGCATCAAAACCACTAACACACTCATTCAGCTGGTCCCAAAACACTTGCCTCTCATGATCTTTCTTCTCATGCTCAGGTGCATATGCACCAATAATCACCCATCTCTCTCCATCAACTTTCAGTGTTACCCATATCAATCTAGAATTTAGTTTCTTACACTCTATCACATACTCCCACAACTCCTGATTCAGGAGTAGTGCTACTCCTTCCCTTGCTCTTGTCCTCTCACTAACCCCTGACTTTACTCCCAGACATTCCCAAACCACTCTTCCCCTTTACCCTTGAGCTTCGTTTCACTCAGAGCCAAAACATCCAGGTTCCTTTCCTCAAACATACTACCTATCTCTCCTTTTTTCTCATCTTGGTTACATCCACACACATTTAGACACCCCAATGTGAGCCTTCGAGGAGGATGAGCACTCCTCACGTGACTCCTTCTTCTGTTTCTGTTTCCCCTTATAGAAAATGGATTTGTATGTAGCATTTATGGATCTGGAGAAGGCATATGATAGAGTTGATAGAGATGCTCTGTGGAAGGTTTTAAGAATATATGGTGTGGGAGGCAAGTTGTTAGAAGCAGTGAAAAGTTTTTATCAAGGATGTAAGGCATTTGTATGTGTAGAAAGAGAGGAAAGTGATTGGTTCTCAGTGAATGTAGGTTTGTGGCAGGGGTGTGTGATGTCTCCATGGTTGTTTAATTTGTTTATGGATGGGGTTGTTAAGGAGATGAATTCAAGTTTTGGAAAGAGGGGCAAGTATGGAGTTTGTTGTGGATGAGAGAGCTTGAGAAGTGAGTCAGTTGTTGTTTGCTGATGATACAACGCTGGTGGCTGATTCATGTCAGAAACTGCAGAAGCTGGTGATTGCGTGTGTGAAAGAAGAAAGCTGAGAGTAAATGTGAATAAGAGTAAGGTTATTAGGTACAGTAGGGTTGAGGGTCAAGTTAATTGGGAGGTAAGTTTGAATGGAGAAAAACTGGAGGAAGTGAAGTGTTTTAGATATCTAGGAGTGGATTTGGCAGCAGATGGAACCATGGAAGCAGAAGTTAATCATAGGGTTGGGGAGGGGCGAAAGTTCTAGGAGCCTTGAAGAATGTGTGGAAGTCGAGAACATTATCTCGGAAAGCAAAAATGGGTATATTTGAAGGAATAGTGGTTCCAACAATGTTGTATGGTTGCGAGGCGTGAGCTATGGATAGAGTTGTGTGGAGGAGGGTGGATGTGCTGGAAATTAGATGTTTGAGGACAATATATGATGTGAGGTGGTTTGATCGAATAAGTAATAATAGGGTAAGAGAGATGTGTGGTAATAAAAAGAGTGGTTAAGAGAGCAGAAGAGGGTGTTTTGAAATGGTTTGGTCACATGGAGAGAATGAGTGAGGAAAGATTGACCAAGAGGATATAAGTGTCAGAGGTGGAGGGAATGAGGAGAAGTGGGAGACCAAATTAGAAGTGGAAAGATGGAGTGAAAAATATTTTGAGTGATCGGGGCCTGAAGATGCAGGAGGGTGAAAGGCATGCAAGGAATAGAGTGAATTGGAACGATGTGGTATACTGGGGTCGATGTGCTGTCAATGGATTGAAGCAGGGCATGTGAAGCGTCTGGGGTAAACCATGGAAAGTTTTGTGGGGCCTGGATGTGGAAAGGCAGCTGTGGTTTCGGTGCATTATTATATGACAGCTAGAGACTGAGTGTGAATGAATGTGGCCTTTGTTTTTTTCCTATCGCCACCTCGTGCACATGAAGGGGAAGGGGGTTGTTATTTCATGTTTGGCGGGGTGGCAATGGGAATGAATAAGGCCAGACAGTATGAATTATGCACATGTGTATATATGCATGTGTCTTTGTGTGTGTATGTATATGTATACGTTGAGATGTATAGGTATGTATATTTGCGTGTATGGATGTGTATGTATATACATGTGTATGTGGGTGGGTTGGGACATTCTTTCGTCTGTTTCCTTGCGCTACCTCACTAACACGGGAGTAGCGTTAGAGACATACATACATTAAATAACATTACCAACCAGTCAACAATACAGTCACCCCCTTTATTATAAATTCCACTGCAATATCATCCAAACCCGCTGCCTTGCCGGCTTTCATCTTCCGCAAAGCTTTTACTACCTCTTCTCTGTTTACCAAATCATTCTCCCTAACCCTCTCACTTCGCACACCACCTTGACCAAAACTCCCTATATCTGCCACTCTATCATCAAACACATTCAACAGACCTTCAAAATACTCACTCAGTCTCTTTCTCACATCACCACTACTTTTTGTCAGCTCCCCACTAGCCCTCTTCACTGAAGTTCCCATTTGTTCCCTTTTTCACGTGAACCCTTGCACCTTTCTCTTGACCTCCTACCTCTTTCTTTTATACATCTCCCAGTCATTTGCATTTTTTCCCTGCAAAAATCGTTGGAATGCCTCTCTCTTTTCTTCACTAATAATCTTACTTCTTCATCTCACCACTCACTACCCTTTCTAATCTGCCCACCTCCCACACTTCTCATGCCTCAAGCATCTTTTGCGCAAGCCATCACTACTTCCCTAAATACATCCCATACCTCCCCCACTCCCCTTATGTCATTTGTTTTCACCTTTTTCCATTCTGTACTCAGTGTCTCCTGGTACTTCCTCACAGAAGTCTCCTTCCCAAGCTCACTTACTCTCACCACTTTTCACCCCAACATTCTCTCTTCTTTTCTGAAAACCTCTACAAATCTTCACCTTCGCCTCCACAAGATAATGATCAGACATCCCTCCAGTTGCACCTCTCAGCTCATTAACATCCAAAAGTCTCTCGTACGCCTATCAATTAACACGTAATCCAATAATGCTCTTTGGCCATCTCTCCTACTTACATATGTATATTTATGTATATCTCTCTTTTTAAACCAGGTATTCCCAATTACCAGTCCTTTTTCATCACATAAATCTACAAGCTCTTCACCATTTCCATTTACAACACTAAACACCCCATGTACACCAATTATTCCCTCAACTGGCACATTACTTACCTTTGCATTCAAATCACCCATCACTATAACCTGGTCTCGTGCATCAAAACTACTAACACGCTCACTCAGCTGGTCCCAAAACACTTGCCTCTCATCATCTTTCTCCTCATGCCCAGGTGCATATGCACCAATAATCACCCATCTCTCTCCACCCACTTTCAGTTTTACCCATATCAATCTAGAGTTTACTTTCTTACACTCTATCACATACTCCCACCACTCCTGTTTCAGAAGTAGTGCTACTCCTTCCCTTGTTCTTGTCCTCTCACTAGCCCCTGACTTTACTCCCAAGACATTCCCAAACCACTCTTCCCCTTTACCCTTGAGCTACGTTTCACTCAGAGCCAAAACATCCAGGTTCCTTTCCTCAAACATACTACTTATCTCTCCTTTTTTCTCATCTTGGTTACATCCACACACATTTAGACACCCCAATCTGAGCCTTCAAGGAGGATGAGCACTCCCCTCGTGACTTCTTCTGTTTCCCCTTTAAGAAAGTTAAAATACAAGGAGGAGAGGATTTCCAGCCCCCCCGCTCCTGTCCCCTTTAGTCGCCTTCTATGACACGTTAGGAATGCGTGGCAAGTATTCTTCCTCCCCTATCCCCAGGAATATGAAATATGTACATGTGTATATATGTATATGTCTGTGTATGTGTATGTTTGTATGTGTTGAAATATATAGGTATGTATATGTGCATGTGTTGGCGTTTATGTATATACTTGTGTATGTGGGTGGGTTGGGCCATTCTTTCATCTGCTTCCTTGCGCTACCTCTCAAACGCGTGAGACAGCACCAAAGTATTATTAAAAAATATGTATTTTTATGATTCTTTTATTTCAGATTTCTGAAGATGAAATTAGGAAGATATTTAGCAAGAAAGGTAGCATAACGGATGTGAAACTTAAATACAAGAATGGAGTGTTTCGACGTTTTGGTTTCATAGGATACGAAAATGGAGAAGATGCTGAAATAGCATGTAATTTCTTTAACAACACCTTTGTAAAGCATTCAAGAATCACTGTTGAAATATCCCAGAATTATGGTGAGTGGTATAGTTTTAGATAATGCAGTGTTAGTTTTATAATTTATATTTCATGATAATAACCTTGCATTAGCCTTGTAAATTTTCTTTTGTACTGTATATCCATGCTGTTCTATTAAAAAATTTGGGAATTTCTATCTATTTTGTGCAGATTGGAATTTGAAAATTATATAGTTTCATTAGATTATATGAATGATGAGAATGCTTAAACATCTATCCTGAAACTTAATGCCACAACCTTTTCCTACCATTTTTTTGTGCATGATGTTAGATATTTTAGATTATGTGTGTTGAAAACATTAATATTTCAACCATTTCAAGTTTCCACTGCTGTAAATGGTCATTTATGTTGTTTTGAGTTCATTATCTGCTATCCATTCTCCCTTTCCCACTTACCCAATCATCCACTTTGTAGCAGTCTTACAAAAGAGACTGTCATAATCTTTCTGCAGTTTGGAATTAGGGTTAGCAGTTGTAATTGCCTCCATACAGCCAGCTGCACAACTAAATTTGAGTCTCATCATGGAAGTAGCTAGGCCAGGAGGAATCCGAAGATCCTTTATTGGTGGTAAGGGCAAGGGGAGTCACGAGTACTGTATCAAAAAATGTTTTATTTTTCCAGTTTTCATCTGTATGACTATTATGCATATATTTTCCCAGTTTTCATCTGTATTATGTTTGAGGAAAGAAACCTGGATGTTCAGGCTCTAAGTGAAATGAAGTCTGATGATAAAGGGATAGAACGTCTTAGAAACATAGTGGTAGTAGTAGTAGTAGTAGTACTAAAGAGATGGCTGATTTTTGGTACTTATATACCTTGCCATGAGAAGAAAGATCACAAGTGGGAAGTTTAAAAACCTAGATTTTTCCTTCTCCTTGGAAGCATGGATGGATTCCTCTCATCTCTAAGAAGGGTGACCATTCTGACCCCTCAAACTATCGTCCTATTGCTTTGACATCTGCCATTTCCAAAGTCTTTGAATCCCTCCCCAACTCATAAAACACAGTCTTCTCTCAGATCACTAGTTTGGCTTCCATGAGGCGAGATCCACTGATGATATTCTTACAAATTCCTGGTCATCATCCATGAAAGATTTTTGGTAGTAATGCGTAATTGCCCATGACATATCCAAACCTTTGACATCGGTGTGTCATTGGGGTCTCATTTCTGATCTCTCCTCTTTTGGCTTCCCTCTCTTACTTTGCTCCTTTAGATCTAGCTTCCTCTCTGGGCGATCTATCTCTGTGGTTGTTGATGGCTCAGCCTCTCCCCTTTACTCCATCAACAGTAGTGTCCCTTAAGGTTCTGTCCTGTCCCCTATATTTTTTCTCCTTTTTTTTCATTCATTTCTTCTCCACAGATGATCAAATGTACTCATATGCTGATGACTCAATATTGCATTCATCCACTTCCTTCAATTCTGCTCCCTTTTGTCTCACTCGATATGCATCTTGTCTTGACACAGCTTCCTCAATAAACTCAAACTTGGACAGAATATCTCAGTGGGATAGATAAAATCTAATTAAGTTTAATGCCTCCAAGACCCAGTTTCTACTCATCTTTCTATTGAAAACTCCTCACAACTCTTGTCTTTCTTTTGACGGTTCTGTAATTTCACCTTGACTCTTTGAACATATTTGGTAATACTATAACATCCACTCTCTTGAAAATGCCATATTATAGGGATAACTAAGTCTGCCTCTAAAAAACTGGGTGTCCTGTATAGATGTTGAAACTTTTTTCTTCTAAGCACTTACTTCATTTACACAAAGGATTGATTTATCCTTGGATGGAGTACTGCTGTCACATCTGGGATGGTTCTAGCTCCGCCCCCTTACTTGACAGATTGAGTAGAAATCAGTCTGTCTTATAAACTGGCCCAGGCTGACTTCCATGCTTGACCCTATTGCCCTACACTGCAGTGATGTGTCATTTTCCCTCTTTTATAGATATTACTTTGGTTTTTGCTCCCAAGAACAGGGTGCTTGTGGGCCTCCACCACTAGGTAGACCACTCAATACTCAGCAAGATGCTGCATCACATGATTACTGTGTGGCCGTCAGCAACACAAGTGTGGGTTGTTTTGATAACTGCTTCTTTCTCTACACATCGAAGCTTTGGGACTCTCTACCTTCTCATGACTTTTCCAATAACTATGACCTGGTTCATTTTAAAAGACAGGTTTTTCACTTTCTCTAAAATTTGTAAGCATTTTCCCATCTTTTCTTTATTTCCTTCATTTTTCTCTATATTTCAGTCAAGTCCCGGTCTTGATGTAGACTATTGTCCATAACTGGAGCCTTTAACATAAGAAAAGAAAATGTTTTGGGAGCAGCTGAGTGATTGTGTCTGCAGTTTTGGTGCACGAGGCTGTGTATTAAATGTGATGGTTGATTTAAATGTGAAAGTAACTAATGTTGCAGTTAGTGGTATAATTGGTTTGCTTGAGGTATTCAGTGTTATGAATGGAAATGCTGAAGACTTTTGGAGGTGTGTGCTGAAAAAAATTTGTGTATGGGGATACCTGGTTTAAAAGAGATTTTTTTTTTTTTTTTTTTTTTTTGCCGCTGTCTCCCGCATTTGCGAGGTAGCGCAAGGAAACAGACGAAAGAAATGGCCCAACCCACCCCCATACACATGTATATACATACGTCCACACACGCAAATATACATACCTACACAGCTTTCCATGGTTTACCCCAGACGCTTCACATGCCCTGATTCAATCCACTGACAGCACGTCAACCCCGGTATACCACATCGATCCAATTCACTCTATTCCTTGCCCTCCTTTCACCCTCCTGCATGTTCAGGCCCCGATCACACAAAATCTTTTTCACTCCATCTTTCCACCTCCAATTTGGTCTCCCACTTCTCGTTCCCTCCACCTCCAACACATATATCCTCTTGGTCAATCTTTCCTCACTCATTCTCTCCATGTGCCCAAACCATTTCAAAACACCCTCTTCTGCTCTCTCAACCACGCTCTTTTTATTTCCACACATCCCTCTTACCCTTACGTTACTTACTCGATCAAACCACCTCACACCACGCATTGTCCTCAAACATCTCATTTCCAGCACATCCATCCTCCTGTGCACAACTCTATCCATAGCCCATGCCTCGCAACCATACAACATTGTTGGAACCACTATTCCTTCAAACATACCCATTTTTGCTTTCCGAGATAATGTTCTCGACTTCCACACATTCTTCAAGGCTCCCAGGATTTTCGCCCCCTCCCCCACCCTATGATCCACTTCCGCTTCCATGGTTCCATCCGCTGCCAGATCCACTCCCAGATATCTAAAACACTTTACTTCCTCCAGTTTTTCTCCATTCAAACTTACCTCCCAATTGACTTGACCCTCAACCCTACTGTACCTAATAACCTTGCTCTTATTCACATTTACTCTTAACTTTCTTCTTTCACACACTTCACCAAACTCAGTCACCAGCTTCTGCAGTTTCTCACATGAATCAGTCACCAGCGCTGTATCATCAGCGAACAACAACTGACTCACTTCCCAAGCTCTCTCATCCCAACAGACTTCATACTTGCCCCTCTTTCCAAAACTCTTGCATTCACCTCCCTAACAACCCCATCCATAAACAAATTAAACAACCATGGAGACATCACACACCCCTGCCGCAAACTTACATTCAATGAGAACCAATCACTTTCCTCTCTTCCTAAACGTACACATGCCTTACATCCTTGATAAAAACTTTTCACTGCTTCTAACAACTTTCCTCCCACACCATATATTCTTAATACCTTCCACAGAGCATCTCTATCAATTCTATCATATGCCTTCTCCAGATCCATAAATGCTACATACAAATCCATTTGCTTTTCTAAGTATTTCTCACATACATTCTTCAAAGCAAACACCTGATCCACACATCCTCTACCACTGCTGAAACCACACTGCTCTTCCCCAATCTGATGCTCTGTACATGCCTTCACCCTCTCAATCAATACCCTCCCATATAATTTCGCAGGAATACTCAACAAACTTGTACCTCTGTAATTTGAGCACTCACTCTTATCCCCTGATATACACAATTATACATATGTGAGTAGGAGAAATAGTCAGTGGGCATTGTTAGATTTCTTAATAATTGATAGGCTTGTTAAAAAGAGACTTTTGGAAGTAAATGTACTGAGAGGAGCAGCTGGTGAAGATTTGTGCAGGTTTTCGAAAAAGAGGAAACAAAATTGGGAGAAGAAAGTGATGAAAGTAAGTGAGTTTAGATAGGAAACTTGTGTTGAGAAATACCAGGAGAGACTGAGTTTAAAATGGCAAAAGGTAAGAGCAGATGAAGTGAGGAGATTAGATGAGGAATGGGAGGTATTTAGGGACGGGAAGCAGTGAAGGCATGTCCAAGAAATGCAGTTGGCATGTGAAAGGTGTGAGGTACGGAGATTAGAAAAGATAATGAGTGGTGGGATGAAGAACTAAAGTTACTTGTGAAAGAGAAAAGAGAGGTATTTGGCAAGTAATTACAGGAAAGTAGTGCAAATGATTGGGAGATGTGTAAAAGGAAGTGGTAAGAGGTCAAGAGGAAGGTGCAGGAGTTAAAAAAAAAGGGGGGCTAACGAGAGTAGGGGTGAGAGCGTCATTAAACATTAAGGAGAATAGATAGATGTTTTGGAAAGGGGTGAATAATGTGCAAAAGATAAGAACATTAGTGAAGGGGGCACAAGTGAAAGTGATAGCAGTTAGTTATGAAGTAAGGAGATGGTGTGAGTGTGTTGTTGAATATGTTTGATGACAGAGTGGCTGATGTAGGATGTTTTGGTCTGGGTGGTATGTAAAGTGAAAGAGTCATGGAGAGTGGATTGGTAAAGAGAGGAGAGATGGTGAAGGCCATGTGGAAGATGATATGCAGCAAAGCTGTGGGAGTGGAAGGTATTGCAATTGAATTTATGTTAAGATGTTTATGTTGTTTATTGGTTGGTATGGATATTCAATTTATGTATGGATCATGGTGAAGTGCCTGGGGACTGGAGGAATGCATGTATAGTGCCATTGTATAAAGACAATGGAGAGAAAGGGGTGCATTCAAACTACATAGGCATAAGTTTGTCAAGTACATCTGGTAAATTGTATGGGATGGTATTGATTGAGAGGGTGAAGGCATGCACAGAGCATCAGACAGGGGAGGAGCATTGTGGTTTCAGAAGTGGTAGAGGATGTGTGGATCAGGTGTTTGCTTTAGAGAATTTGTGAGAAATACTTAGAAAAACAGATGGATTTGTGTGTGGCATTTATGGATCTGGGGAAGGCTTGTGATTGGGTAGATAGAGATGCTTTGTGGAAGGTCTTAAGGGTATATGGTGTGGGAAGCAATCTGTTAGAAGTAGTGAAAGTTTTTATCAAGGGTGTAAGGCATGTGTCTGATTAGGAAGAGAGGAGAGTGAATGGTTCCCAGTAAATGTCATTCTACAGCAGGGGTGTGTGTTGTCACCATGGTTATTAAATTTGTTTATGGGTGGGGTGGTTAGGGAGGTAAATGCAGGAACTTTGGAGGGAGGGGCGATTATGCAGTCTATTGGAGATGAGAGGACCTGGGAAGTGAGTCAGTTGTTGCTTGCCAGTGATGCAGAACTGGTGGCTGATTCAAGTGAGAAACTGCAGAAGATAGTGAATGAATTAGGAAAAATGTGTGAAAGGAGAAAGTTGAGAGTATATGTAAATAATAGTAAGGTTATTAAGTTCAGCAGGGTTGAGGGACTGCTTAGTAAGTGTGAATGGAGAAAAATTGGAGGAAGTGAAGTGTTTTAGATATCTGGGGGTGGACTTGGCAGTGAATGGAACCATGAAAGTGGAAGCAAGTCAAAGGGTGGGGAAGGGGGCTAAGTCCAGGGAGTGATGAAAAATATGTGGAAAGAGAGAACATTATCTCAGGGAGCAAAAATGGGTATGTTCGAAATTATATGGTTGCAAGGCATAGGCCTATAGATAGGATTGTGCAGAGGAGGGTGGATGTGTTGGGAATGAAAAGTTTTAGGACAATATGTGGTGTGAGGTGATGTGATTAAGTAATGAAAGGATATGTGTGGTAATAAAAAGAGTGTGGTTGAGAGAGCAGAAGAGTGTGTGTTGAAATAGTTTGGTTTGGCCATATGGAGAGAAAAAGTGAGGAAAGGATGACAAAGAGGATATATGTGTCAGAAGTGGAGAAGAACAATGAGATCCCAAGAAACCAAATTGGAGGTGGAAGGATGGAGTGAGAAAGGATTTAAGCTGTCAGGGCCTGAACATGCAGGAGGGAGAGAGAGGCATGTAAGGAATAGAGTGAATTGGAGCAATGTGGTATACTGGGGTCAGTGTGCTTGAACCAGGGAATGTGAAACTTCCAGAGTATACCACGGAAAGGCTCATGGAGCCTGGATGTGGATAGGGAGCTGTGGTTTTGGTGCATTACCTATGACAGCTCATGTATAGATTTGAGTGGATGTGGCCTTTCTTTGTTTCCTGGCCCTGCCTCGCTGACACAGGGGGAGGCAATGCTGTTTCTTGTGGGGCAGGATGGTGTTGGGAATGGATGAAGGTGAGCAAGTATGAATATGTAGATGTGATTACATGTTCATGCATGTATATGTAAATGTACATGTATGTGCATATATGTACGTATATGTGTGAGTGGATGTGTCTTTCTTCATCCATTTCCTGGCACTACCTTGCTTACGTGGAAAACAGTGATCAGGTATGGAAAAAGAGTTAATGATGATTATTAGATGAATTGAGAGGAACAAAGTAAATATCATATGATGATTTTTTGACAAGTTTAGAAAATGCCCAGGATTTTTGGTTGGATACAGAGCGCAGGCTGGACTTAAAACATTAAAAGAAATTGCATATTATGAAAACATTTGGAAAGAGTCTTGGGGACATAGACAAGTTTTGGAACTCGCATTGAATTCAGAAATATATGTTTAGGGCATTCTGGCATATGTAGTTAAAGTAACCCAGATCTGTTTGGTATGCACTGCTGAAGTAAAATGTAAATATCAGCTGCATTTTAGCCTACATTTGTTCAGAGACTATTTTTGTATTCAGCTTTATCATTAAATTGTAAATAATTGTATCATTCTAATTTCAGGAAGTGCACAAAATCGTCTTTCCTGGGCAGAAAGAAACAAGCAGCAGAAAGAGAAGATCAAAGAAAAGTCTTGGGAGGGAACTAGTGAGGATGGAACTAATCTGAAGAAAAAGAACAAAGGCATGAAAAGAGATGAGTCATCCCTAAAAGAGCTGTTTCCAGAGAAGTACAGAGATAGTCCTGGATTTGGAGAGTTTCTGGAAGCTGATGAAAAGTGCATAAAGAATGCTATCATGTCTACTTTAGTCAGTGGTAGCAGTGAAGGTGATGGTGATGAAGATAAAGATGTAGAAGAGGATGGAAAAGATGGCAGAGAAAAGAAAACAGCTCTTAAAAAGGATGTCTCAGATTTAGATGTAACTATTTTGTGTGTAGTCAAGTTTTGGTTGGTTCTTTGAGGTTCTTGAGGTATTTTGTAAATACTTGGTTTAGTTCATCACTTATAGTGATACACTGTTTCACAAATTATTTCAAGATTTCATGTATTTTTATGAGTTCACTGTAAGTTATATAGAGGGAAGTCCTTTAAGTCTTTATGAAGGTTCTCTCAGAGTAGAAATGCACTATTTGCACAATGTAATGTCTCAGATGTCCTCCCATTCCCACCCATATCTTGATGATCTTTCTGTTAGACACATGTGTTACCTTTCTGAACATATTTTGATTAAGAAATGAAGCCAGAGACCTCATTTGACACCATACCTTTAGACCATTCCTCTTACATTGCTTTCGGTCTTAATCCTTATAGAAGTCCATTAAGTCCTTATGAAGGTTCTCTCAGAGTAGAAATGCACTATTGCACACTGTAATGTCTCAGATGTCCTCCCATTCCCACCCATATCTTGATGATGTTTCGGCTAGACACGTGTTACCTTTCTGAACATAATTTGATTTAGAAATGAAGCCAGAGACCTCATGTGACACCATACCTCTAGACCATTACTCTTACATTGCTTTCAGTCTTAATCCTTATAGAAATATCCCTAATAATTAGCATTTGTTTTTCAGTATCTCAAAAGTCTTATGAAATCTCAGCCCAAAGACAGTGATGACTGCAAAACAGCAAAGAAAAAACCAAAGGTATGTATTGTCATTTACAGTTATTGCAAATGATATTACTGTTGGTAAAATGTGAGAAATACTTAGAAAAGCAAATGGATTTGTATGTAGCATTTATGGATCTGGAGAAGGCATATGATAGAGTTGATAGAGATGCTCTGTGGAAGGTATTAAGAATATATGGTGTGGGAGGCAAGTTGTTAGAAGCAGTGAAAAGTTTTTATCGAGGATGTAAGGCATGTGTACGTGTAGGAAGAGAGGAAAGTGATTGGTTCTCAGTGAATGTAGGTTTGCGGCAGGGGTGTGTGATGTCTCCATGGTTGTTTAATTTGTTTATGGATGGGGTTGTAAGGGAGGTAAATGCAAGAGTCCTGGAAAGAGGGGCAAGTATGAAGTCTGTTGGGGATGAGAGAGCTTGGGAAGTGAGTCAGTTGTTGTTCGCTGATGATACAGCGCTGGTGGCTGATTCATGTGAGAAACTGCAGAAGCTGGTGACTGAGTTTGGTAAAGTGTGTGGAAGAAGAAAGTTGAGAGTAAATGTGAATAAGAGCAAGGTTATTAGGTACAGTAGGGGTGAGGGTCAAGTCAATTGGGAGGTGAGTTTGAATGGAGAAAAACTGGAGGAAGTGAAGTGTTTTAGATATCTGGGAGTGGATCTGTCAGCGGATGGAACCATGGAAGCGGAAGTGGATCATAGGGTGGGGGAGGGGGCGAAAATTTTGGGAGCCTTGAAAAATGTGTGGAAGTCGAGAACACTATCTCGGAAAGCAAAAATGGGTATGTTTGAGGGAATAGTGGTTCCAACAATGTTGTATGGTTGCGAGGCGTGGGCTATGGATAGAGATGTGCGCAGGAGGATGGATGTGCTGGAAATGAGATGTTTGAGGACAATGTGTGGTGTGAGGTGGTTTGATCGAGTAAGTAACGTAAGGGTAAGAGAGATGTGTGGAAATAAAAAGAGCGTGGTTGAGAGAGCAGAAGAGGGTGTTTTGAAATGGTTTGGGCACATGGAGAGAATGAGTGAGGAGAGATTGACCAAGAGGATATATGTGTCGGAGGTGGAGGGAACAAGGAGAAGAGGGAGACCAAATTGGAGGTGGAAAGATGGAGTGAAAAAGATTTTGTGTGATCGGGGCCTGAACATGCAGGAGGGTGAAAGGAGGGCAAGAAATAGAGTGAATTGGAGTCATGTGGTATACAGGGGTTGACGTGCTGTCAGTGGATTGAAGCAAGGCATGTGAAGCGTCTGGGGTAAACCATGGAAAGCTGTGTAGGTATGTATATTTGCGTGTGTGGACGTGTGTATGTACATGTGTATGGGGGGGGGGGTTGGGCCATTTCTTTCGTCTGTTTCCTTGCGCTACCTCGCAAACGCGGGAGACGGCGACAAAGTATAAAAAAAAAAAAAAAAAAAAAAAGTAAGTAAAATACCTTTTACAAAACTCATTGTTGTTTATGAGTACAGAATGGAAAAAGGTGAGAACAATGAAAGTAAGGGGAGTGGGGGAGGAATGGGATGTATTTAGGGAATCAGTGATGGATTGCGCAAAAGATGCTTGTGGCATGAGAAGAGTGGGAGGTGGGTTGATTAGAAAGGGTAGTGAGTGGTGGGATGAAGAAGTAAGAGTATTAGTGAAAGAGAAGAGAGAGGCATTTGGACGATTTTTGCAGGGAAAAAATGCAATTGAGTGGGAGATGTATAAAAGAAAGAGACAGGAGGTCAAGAGAAAGGTGCAAGAGGTGAAAAAAAGGGCAAATGAGAGTTGGGGTGAGAGAGTATCATTAAATTTTAGGGAGAATAAAAAGATGTTCTGGAAGGAGGTAAATAAAGTGCGTAAGACAAGGGAGCAAATGGGAACTTCAGTGAAGGGCGCAAATGGGGAGGTGATAACAAGTAGTGGTGATGTGAGAAGGAGATGGAGTGAGTATTTTGAAGGTTTGTTGAATGTGTTTGATGATAGAGTGGCAGATATAGGGTGTTTTGGTCGAGGTGGTGTGCAAAGTGAGAGGGTTAGGGAAAATGATTTGGTAAACAGAGAAGAGGTAGTGAAAGCTTTGCGGAAGATGAAAGCCGGCAAGGCAACAGGTTTGGATGGTATTGCAGTGGAATTTATTAAAAAAGGGGGTGACTGTATTGTTGACTGGTTGGTAAGGTTATTTAATGTATGTATGACTCATGGTGAGGTGCCTGAGGATTGGCGGAATGCGTGCATAGTGCCATTGTACAAAGGCAAAGGGGATAAGAGTGAGTGCTCAAATTACAGAGGTATAAGTTTGTTGAGTATTCCTGGTAAATTATATGGGAGGGTATTGATTGAGAGGGTGAAGGCATGTACAGAGCATCAGATTGGGGAAGAGCAGTGTGGTTTCAGAAGTGGTAGAGGATGTGTGGATCAGGTGTTTGCTTTGAAGAATGTATGTGAGAAATACTTAGAAAAGCAAATGGATTTGTATGTAGCATTTATGGATCTGGAGAAGGCATATGATAGAGTTGATAGAGATGCTCTGTGGAAGGTATTAAGAATATATGGTGTGGGAGGAAAGTTGTTAGAAGCAGTGAAAAGTTTTTATCGAGGATGTAAGGCATGTGTACATGTAGGAAGAGAGGAAAGTGATTGGTTCTCAGTGAATGTAGGTTTGCGGCAGGGGTGTGTGATGTCTCCATGGTTGTTTAATTTGTTTATGGATGGGGTTGTTAGGGAGGTAAATGCAAGAGTTTTGGAAAGAGGGGCAAGTATGAAGTCTGTTGTGGATGAGAGAGCTTGGGAAGTGAGTCAGTTGTTGTTCGCTGATGATACAGCGCTGGTGGCTGATTCATGTGAGAAACTGCAGAAGCTGGTGACTGAGTTTGGTAAAGTGTGTGGAAGAAGAAAGTTAAGAGTAAATGTGAATAAGAGCAAGGTTATTAGGTACAGTAGGGTTGAGGGTCAAGTCAATTGGGAGGTGAGTTTGAATGGAGAAAAACTGGAGGAAGTTAAGTGTTTTAGATATCTGGGAGTGGATCTGGCAGCGGATGGAACCATGGAAGCGGAAGTGGATCATAGGGTGGGGGAGGGGGCGAAAATTCTAGGGGGCCTTGAAGAATGTGTGGAAGTCGAGAACATTATCTTGGAAAGCAAAAATAGGTATGTTTGAAGGAATAGTGGTTCCAACAATGTTGTATGGTTGCGAGGCATTGGCTATGGATAGAGTTGTGCGCAGGAGGATGGATGTGCTGGAAATGAGATGTTTGAGGACAATGTGTGGTGTGAGGTGGTTTGATCGAGTGAGTAACGTAAGGGTAAGAGAGATGTGTGGAAATAAAAAGAGCGTGGTTGAGAGAGCAGAAGAGGGTGTTTTGAAGTGGTTTGGGCACATGGAGAGAATGAGTGAGGAAAGATTGACCAAGAGGATATATGTGTCGGAGGTGGAGGGAACGAGGAGAAGAGGGAGACCAAATTGGAGGTGGAAAGATGGAGTGAAAAAGATTTTGTGTGATCGGGGCCTGAACATGCAGGAGGGTGAAAGGAGGGCAAGGAATAGAGTGAATTGGAGCGATGTGGTATACCGGGTTGGCGTGCTGTCAGTGGATTGAATCAAGGCATGTGAAGCGTCTGGGGTAAACCATGGAAAGCTGTGTAGGTATGTATATTTGCGTGTGTGGACGTATGTATATACATGTGTATGGGGGGGTTGGGCCATTTCTTTCGTCTGTTTCCTTGCGCTACCTCGCAAATGCGGGAGACAGCGACAAAGTATAATAAAAATAAAGTAGATAAATATGAAATGAATGAAAACATGACAGCTAGAGACTGAGTTTGAACAAACGTGGCCTTTGTTGTCTTTTCCTAGTGCTACCTCGTGCACATGCAGGGGGAGGGGGTTGTCATTTCATGTGTGGCAGGTTGGCGATGGGAATGAATAAAGGCAGCAATTATGAATTATGTACATGTGTATATATGTATATGTCTGTGTATGTATATATGTCCATACGTTGAAATGTATAGGAATGTATATGTGCGTGTGTGGACGCTTATGTATATACATGTGTATGTGGGTGGGTTGGGCCATTCTTACATCTGTTTCCCTGCGCTACCTTGCTAACACGGGAGACAGTGACAAAGTATGATAAGATAATATAAGAATGAAAACAGCATTAGATGTAATATTTAATTTAAATACCTTTCTTCTCTCATGGTTCTATCCCTGTGAGTAGCAAATAGAAAACTAGACTCCTAGGAGGTGAGAACCCTTTCACCCCCTCCATAGTATATGTAGAATTCGTGAAGAGTCCCTCACTCCTTTGATAACTGACCAACAATTTGTATCAGGTGTGTTACCGGCTTATTACAAGGGGACACCTCAACAATTAAGTGACCTCTTGGACCTTGATGTCATCAGTATACCCTATGTCAGAGTTGCAGTTGCTCTGTGTACCTCTTATTTTTGCTTCCTCTCTATCACTTGAGCTGTGGTGCTGTATGGTTCACCTGAACCTCTTACATAGGGATTGGTATTTTTTTTATGTTAAGAGTGTCTGAAAAATGATAAATACATTTTTCCTCTTGATTAGGTGATTTTTTGGTCTGTTATATTCATCAGGGCCATGAGTGTGTGGTGGCAACAGTTTTCTCTGATTTTTCCCTCTCTGTCTCCCTTTATATTTACTTCAAACTTTTTGCCCATTTGCTTAGTGGAGGCTTCAGTGTAAGGGCTTGTTGAGGGGCATATACTGTAGTATGGACTTGGGAGAGTGACTTTGTTTGTGGCAACACTAACCCAACCCCAAGGGTAGTTTTAATTCCTCAAGTAATGGATTGTCAGGATGCCACTTCCACAAAATTTTTTTGGTCACAGCTAATGTATTGGTCAGTTTTCTTATTGACAGGGCATCGTCTGACCCCATCATGGTGGAAGTCAGTTACAGACCCCTAGTAGCCATCCCATACTTTGATTAGTGTACTATACTACATTGGGAACTTGGGCACCCCATGAGTCATTCTGCTCAACCCTCCTTTTTGATTTTTCCAGAGAAACTATTTTCTTAGGCATCTGTGGTTTTGGTGCATTATTACATGACAGCTAAAGACTGAGTGTGAACGAGTGGGGCCTTTGTTGTCTTCCTAGTGCTACCTTGCGCACATGAGGGGGTTGTTATTTCATGTGTGGCAGGGTGGCGATGGGAATGAATAAAGGCAGACAGTATGAATTATGTACATGTGTATATATGTATATGTCTGTGTGTGTATATATATGTATACATTGAGATATATAGGTATGTATATTTGCGTGTGTGGACGTGTATGTATATACATGTGTATGTGGGTGGGTTGGGCCATTCTTTCGTCTGTTTCCTTGCGCTACCTCACTAACGCTTGAGACAGTGACAAAGCAAAATAAATCTATCTATTTGTCTATTTTGCTTTGTCGCTGTCTCCCACGTTAGCAAGGTAGCGCAAGGAAACATTTTTTTTTTTTTTTTGTCTCCCGCGTTTGCGAGGTAGCGCAAGGAAACAGACGAAAGAAATGGCCCAACCCACCCCCATACGCATTTATATACATACGTCCACACACGCAAATATACATACCTACACAGCTTTCCATGGTTTACCCCATACACTTCACATGCCCTGATTCAATCCACTGACAGCATGTCAACCCCGGTATACCACATCGATCCAATTCACTCTATTCCTTGCCTTCCTTTCACCCTCCTGCATGTTCAGGCCCCGATCACACAAAATCTTTTTCACTCCATCTTTCCACCTCCAATTTGGTCTCCCACTTCTCCTCGTTCCCTCCACCTCCGAAACATATATCCTCTTGGTCAATCTTTCCTCACTCATTCTCTCCATGTGCCCAAACCATTTCAAAACACCCTCTTCTGCTCTCTCAACCACGCTCTTTTTATTTCCACACATCTCTCTTACCCTTACCTTACTTACTCAATCAAACCACCTCACACCATACATTGTCCTCAAACATCTCATTTCCAGCACATCCATCCTCCTGCGCACAACTCTATCCATAGCCCACGCCTCGCAACCATACAACATTGTTGGAACCACTATTCCTTCAAACATACCCATTTTTGCTTTCCGAGATAATGTTCTCGACTTCCACACATTCTTCAAGGCTCCCAGAATTTTCGCCCCCTCCCCCACCCTATGATCCACTTCCGCTTCCATGGTTCCATCCGCTGCCAGATCCACTCCCAGATATCTAAAACACTTTACTTCCTCCAGTTTTTCTCCATTCATACTTACCTCCCAATTGACTTGACTCTCAACCCTACTGTACCTAATAACCTTGCTCTTATTCACATTTACTCTTAACTTTCTTCTTTCGCACACTTTACCAAACTCAGTCACCAGCTTCTGCAGTTTCTCACATGAATCAGCCACCAGCGCTGTATCATCAGCAAACAACAACTGACTCACTTCCCAAGCTCTCTCATCCCCAACAGACTTCATACTTGCCCCTCTTTCCAAAACCCTTGCATTCACCTCCCTAACAACCCAATCCATAAACAAATTAAACAACCATGGAGACATCACACACCCCTGCCGCAAACCTACATTCACTGAGAACCAATCACTTATATATTTTATTTATTTTTTTTTTTTTTGCTTTGTCGCTGTCTCCCACGTTTGCGAGGTAGCGCAAGGAAACAGACGAAAGAAATGGCCCAACCCACCCCCATACACATTTATATACATACGTCCACACACGCAAATATACACACCTACACAGCTTTCCATGGTTTACCCCAGACGCTTCACAGGCCCTGATTCAATCCACTGACAGCACGTCAACCCCGGTATACCACATCGATCCAATTCACTCTATTCCTTGCCCTCCTTTCACCCTCCTGCATGTTCAGGCCCCAGTCACACAAAATCTTTTTCACTCCATCTTTCACCTCCAATTTGGTCTCCCACTTCTCCTCGTTCCCTCCACTTCCGACACATATATTCTCTTGGTCAATCTTTCCTCACTCATTCTCTCCATGTGCCCAAACCATTTCAAAGCACCCTCTTCTGCTCTCTCAACCACGCTCTTTTTATTTCCACACATCTCTCTTACCCTTACATTACTTACTCGATCAAACCACCTCACACCACACATTGTCCTCAAACATCTCATTTCCAGCACATCCATCCTCCTGCGCACAACTCTATCCATAGCCCACGCCTCGCAACCATACAACATTGTTGGAACCACTTTTCCTTCAAACATACCCATTTTTGCTTTCTGAGATAATGTTCTCGACTTCCATACATTCTACAAGGCTCCCAGGATTTTCGCCCCTCCCCCACCCTATGATCCACTTCTGCTTGCATGGTTCCATCCGCTGCCAGATCCACTCCCAGATATCTAAAACACTTTACTTCCTCCAGTTTTTCTCCATTCAAACTTACCTCCCAATTGACTTGACCCTCAACCCTACTGTACCTAATAACCTTGCTCTTATTCACATTTATTCTTAACTTTCTTCTTTCACACACTTTACCAAACTCAGTCACCAGCCTCTGCAGTTTCTCACATGAATCAGCCACCAGCGCTGTATCATCAGCGAACAACAACTGACTCACTTCCCAAGCTCTTTCATCCTCAACAGACTTCATACTTGCCCCTCTTTCCAAAACTCTTGCATTCACCTCCCTAACAACCCAATCCATAAACAAATTAAACAACCATAGAGACATCACACACCCCTGCCGCAAACCTACATTCACTGAGAACCAATCACTTATATATTTTTTTATTTTTTTTTTTGCTTTGTCGCTGTCTCCCGCGTTTGCGAGGTTGCGCAAGGAAACAGACGAAAGAAATGGCCCAACCCACCCCCATACACATGTATATACATACGTCCACACACACAAATATACATACCTACACAGCTTTCCATGGTTTACCCCAGACGCTTCACAGGCCCTGATTCAATCCACTGACAGCACGTCAACCCTGGTATACCACATCGTTCCAATTCACTCTATTCCTTGCACGCCTTTCACCCTCCTGCATGTTCAGGCCCCGATCACTCAAAATCTTTTTCACTCCATCTTTCCACCTCCAATTTGGTCTCCCACTTCTCCTCGTTCCCTCCACCTCCGACACATATATCCTCTTGGTCAATCTTTCCTCACTCATTTTAGGGAGAATAAAAAGATGTTCTGGAAGGAGGTAAATAAAGTGCGTAAGACAAGGGAGCAAATGGGAACTTCAGTGAAGGGCGCAAATGGGGAGGTGATAACAAGTAGTGGTGATGTGAGAAGGAGATGGAGTGAGTATTTTGAAGGTTTGTTGAATGTGTTTGATGATAGAGTGGCAGATATAGGGTGTTTTGGTCGAGGTGGTGTGCAAAGTGAGAGGGTTAGGGAAAATGATTTGGTAAACAGAGAAGAGGTAGTGAAAGCTTTGCGGAAGATGAAAGCCGGCAAGGCAGCAGGTTTGGATGGTATTGCAGTGGAATTTATTAAAAAAGGGGGTGACTGTATTGTTGACTGGTTGGTAAGGTTATTTAATGTATGTATGACTCATGGTGAGGTGCCTGAGGATTGGCGGAATGCGTGCATAGTGCCATTGTACAAAGGCAAAGGGGATAAGAGTGAGTGCTCAAATTACAGAGGTATGAGTTTGTTGAGTATTCCTGGTAAATTATATGGGAGGGTATTAATTGAGAGGGTGAAGGCATGTACAGAGCATCAGATTGGGGAAGAGCAGTGTGGTTTCAGAAGTGGTAGAGGATGTGTGGATCAGGTGTTTGCTTTGAAGAATGTATGTGAGAAATACTTAGAAAAGCAAATGGATTTGTATGTAGCATTTATGGATCTGGAGAAGGCATATGATAGAGTTGATAGAGATGCTCTGTGGAAGGTATTAAGAATATATGGTGTGGGAGGAAAGTTGTTAGAAGCAGTGAAAAGTTTTTATTGAGGATGTAAGGCATGTGTACGTGTAGGAAGAGAGGAAAGTGATTGGTTCTCAGTGAATGTAGGTTTGCGGCAGGGGTGTGTGATGTCTCCATGGTTGTTTAATTTGTTTATGGATGGGGTTGTTAGGGAGGTAAATGCAAGAGTTTTGGAAAGAGGGGCAAGTATGAAGTCTGTAGGGGATGAGAGAGCTTGGGAAGTGAGTCAGTTGTTGTTCGCTGATGACACAGCGCTGGTGGCTGATTCATGTGTGAAACTGCAGAAGCTGGTGACTGAGTTTGGTAAAGTGTGTGGAAGAAGAAAGTTAAGAGTAAATGTGAATTAAGAGCAAGGTTATTAGGTACAGTAGGGTTGAGGGTCAAGTCAATTGGGAGGTGAGTTTGAATGGAGAAAAACTGGAGGAAGTGAAGTGTTTTAGTTATCTGGGAGTGGATCTGGCAGCGGATGGAACCATGGAAGCGGAAGTGGATCATAGGGTGGGGGAGGGGGCGAAAATTCTGGGGGCCTTGAAGAATGTGTGGAAGTCGAGAACATTATCTCGGAAAGCAAAAATGGGTATGTTTGAAGGAATAGTGGTTCCAACAATGTTGTATGGTTGCGAGGCGTGGGCTATGGATAGAATTGTGCGCAGGAGGATGGATGTGCTGGAAATGAGATGTTTGAGGACAATGTGTGGTGTGAGGTGGTTTGATCGAGTGAGTAACGTAAGGGTAAGAGAGATGTGTGGAAATAAAAAGAGCGTGGTTGAGAGAGCAGAAGAGGGTGTTTTGAAGTGGTTTGGGCACATGGAGAGGATGAGTGAGGAAAGATTGACCAAGAGGATATATGTGTCGGAGGTGGAGGGAACAAGGAGAAGAGGGAGACCAAATTGGAGGTGGAAAGATGGAGTGAAAAAGATTTTGTGTGATCGGAGCCTGAACATGCAGGAGGGTGAAAGGAGGGCAAGGAATAGAGTGAATTGGAGCGATGTGGTATACCGGGGCTGACGTGCTGTCAGTGGATTGAATCAAGGCATGTGAAGCGTCTGGGGTAAACCATGGAAAGCTGTGTAGGTATGTATATTTGCGTGTGTGGACGTATGTATATACATGTGTATGGGGGGGGTTGGGCCATTTCTTTCGTCTGTTTCCTTGCGCTACCTCGCAAACGCGGGAGACAGCGACAAAGTATAAAAAAAAAAAAAAAAAAGTTTGTTGAGTATTCCTGGTAAATTATATGGGAGGGTATTGATTGAGAGGGTGAAGGCAGGTACAGAGCATCAGATTGGGGAAGAGCAGTGTGGTTTCAGAAGTGGTAGAGGATGTGTGGATCAGGTGTTTGCTTTGAAGAATGTATGTGAGAAATACTTAGAAAAGCAAATGGATTTGTATGTAGCATTTATGGATCTGGAGAAGGCATATGATAGAGTTGATAGAGATGCTCTTTGGAAGGTATTAAGAATATATGGTGTGGGAGGAAAGTTGTTAGAAGCAGTGAAAAGTTTTTATCGAGGATGTAAGGCATGTGTACGTGTAGGAAGAGAGGAAAGTGATTGGTTCTCAGTGAATGTAGGTTTGCGGCAGGGGTGTGTGATGTCTCCATGGTTGTTTAATTTGTTTATGGATGGGGTTGTTAGGGAGGTAAATGCAAGAGTTTTGGAAAGAGGGGCAAGTATGAAGTCTGTTGGGGATGAGAGAGCTTGGGAAGTGAGTCA
The DNA here is from genome assembly GCF_036320965.1 of Panulirus ornatus. Classification (NCBI taxonomy): domain Eukaryota; kingdom Metazoa; phylum Arthropoda; class Malacostraca; order Decapoda; family Palinuridae; genus Panulirus; species Panulirus ornatus. The sequence goes on from NC_092286.1 coordinate 345,067, forward strand.
GTTGTTGTTCGCTGATGATACAGCGCTGGTGGCTGATTCATGTGAGAAACTGCAGAAGCTGGTGACTGAGTTTGGTAAAGTGTGTGGAAGAAGAAAGTTAAGAGTAAATGTGAATAAGAGCAAGGTTATTAGGTACAGTAGGGTTGAGGGTCAAGTCAATTGGGAGGTGAGTTTGAATGGAGAAAAACTGGAGGAAGTGAAGTGTTTTAGATATCTGGGAGTGGATCTGGCAGCGGATGGAACCATGGAAGCGGAAGTGGATCATAGGGTGGGGGAGGGGGCAAAAATTCTGGGGGCCTTGAAGAATGTGTGGAAGTCGAGAACATTATCTCGGAAAGCAAAAATGGGTATGTTTGAAGGAATAGTGGTTCCAACAATGTTGTATGGTTGCGAGGCGTGGGCTATGGATAGAGTTGTGCGCAGGAGGATGGATGTGCTGGAAATGAGATGTTTGAGGACAATGTGTGGTGTGAGGTGGTTTGATCGAGTGAGTAACGTAAGGGTAAGAGAGATGTGTGGAAATAAAAAGAGCGTGGTTGAGAGAGCAGAAGAGGGTGTTTTGAAGTGGTTTGGGCACATGGAGAGAATGAGTGAGGAAAGATTGACCAAGAGGATATATGTGTCGGAGGTGGAGGGAACGAGGAGAAGAGGGAGACCAAATTGGAGGTGGAAAGATGGAGTGAAAAAGATTTTGTGTGATCGGGGCCTGAACATGCAGGAGGGTGAAAGGAGGGCAAGGAATAGAGTGAATTGGAGCGATGTGTTATACAGGGGTTGACGTGCTGTCAGTGGATTGAATCAAGGCATGTGAAGCGTCTGGGGTAAACCATGGAAAGCTGTGTAGGTATGTATATTTGCGTGTGTGGACGTGTGTATGTACATGTGTATGGGGGGGGGGGTTGGGCCATTTCTTTCGTCTGTTTCCTTGCGCTACCTCGCAAACGCGGGAGACAGCGACAAAGTAAAAAAAAAAATATATATATATATTTATTTTTTTATTATACTTTGTCGCTGTCTCCCGCGTTTGCGAGGTAGCGCAAGGAAACAGACGAAAGAAATGGCCGAACCCGCCCCATACACATGTATATACATACGTCCACACACGCAAATATACGTACCTACACAGCTTTCCATGGTTTACCCCAGACGCTTCACATGCCTTGATTCAATCCACTGACAGCACGTCAACCCCGGTATACCACATCGCTCCAATTCACTCTATTCCTTGCCCTCCTTTCACCCTCCTGCATGTTCAGGCCCCGATCACACAAAATCTTTTTCACTCCATCTTTCCACCTCCAATTTGGTCTCCCTCTTCTCCTTGTTCCCTCCACCTCCGACACATATATCCTCTTGGTCAATCTTTCCTCACTCATCCTCTCCATGTGCCCAAACCACTTCAAAACACCCTCTTCTGCTCTCTCAACCACGCTCTTTTTATTTCCACACATCTCTCTTACCCTTACGTTACTCACTCGATCAAACCACCTCACACCACACATTGTCCTCAAACATCTCATTTCCAGCACATCCATCCTCCTGCGCACAACTCTATCCATAGCCCACGCCTCGCAACCATACAACATTGTTGGAACCACTATTCCTTCAAACATACCCATATATATATTTTTTTTTTTCAATTTTCCAAGGGAGGGAACGGAGAGGGGGGTCGGGTGAGGATATTCCCTCTAAGGCCCAGTTCTCTGTTCTTAACGCTACCTTGCTAACGTGGGAAATGGCAAATAGTATGAAAAAAAAAAATATATATATTATTATTATTATTTTTATTATTTTGCTTTGTCGCTGTCTCCTGCGAGGTAGCGCAAGGAAACAGACGAAAGAATGGCCCAACCCACCCCCACACACATGCACACACACACGTCCACACACACAAACATACACACCCACACATCCCAATGTACACACATATATATACACACACAGACACACACATATACACACATGCACACAATTCACACTGTGTGCCCCTGCTCACCCCCATCGCCACCCCGCCACACACGGAATAACATTCACCTCCCCCCTCATGTGCACGAGGCAGTGCCAGAAAAAGACAGCAAAGACTCCATTCGCTCACACTCAGTCTCCAGCTGTCATGCAATAATGCCTAAAACCACAGCTCCCTTTCCACATCCAGGCCCCACAGAACTTTCTATGGTTTACCCCAGACGCTTCACATGCCCTGATTCAATCCATTGACAGCACGTCGACCCCGGTATACCACATCGATCCAATTCACTCTATTCCTTGCCCACCTTTCACCCTCCTGCATGTTCAGGCCCCGATCACTCAAAATCTTTTTCACTCCATCTTTCCACCTCCAATTTGGTCTCCCACTTCTTCTCGTTCCCTCCACCTCCAACACATATATCCTCTTGGTCAATCTTTCCTCACTCATTCTCTCCTTATATACATACATATATACATACACATTCTCTCCATATATACATACACAGACATATATATATATATATATATATATATATATATATATATATATATATATATATATATATATATATATATATATATATACATGTACATAATTTCAGAGGTATAAGTTTGTTGAGTATTCCTGGTAAATTATATGGGAGGGTATTGATTGAGAGGGTGAAGGCATGTACAGAGCATCAGATTGGGGAAGAGCAGTGTGGTTTCAGAAGTGGTAGAGGATGTGTGGATCAGGTGTTTGCTTTGAAGAATGTATGTGAGAAATACTTAGAAAAGCAAATGGATTTGTATGTAGCATTTATGGATCTGGAGAAGGCATATGATAGAGTTGATAGAGATGCTCTGTGGAAGGTATTAAGAATATATGGTGTGGGAGGCAAGTTGTTAGAAGCAGTGAAAAGTTTTTATCGAGGTTGTAAGGCATGTGTACGTGTAGGAAGAGAGGAAAGTGATTGGTTCTCAGTGAATGTAGGTTTGCGGCAGGGGTGTGTGATGTCTCCATGGTTGTTTAATTTGTTTATGGATGGGGTTGTTAGGGAGGTGAATGCAAGAGTTTTGGAAAGAGGGGCAAGTATGAAGTCTGTTTTGGATGAGAGAGCTTGGGAAGTGAGTCAGTTGTTGTTCGCTGATGATACAGCGCTGGTGGCTGATTCATGTGAGAAACTGCAGAAGCTGGTGACTGAGTTTGGTAAAGTGTGTGAAAGAAGAAAGTTAAGAGTAAATGTGAATAAGAGCAAGGTTATTAGGTACAGTAGGGTTGAGGGTCAAGTCAGTTGGGAGGTAAGTTTGAATGGAGAAAAACTGGAGGAAGTAAAGTGTTTTAAATATCTGGGAGTGGATCTGGCAGCGGATGGAACCATGGAAGCGGAAGTGGATCATAGGGTGGGGGAGGGGGCAAAAATCCTGGTAGCCTTGAAGAATGTGTGGAAGTTGAGAACATTATCTCGGAAAGCAAAAATGGGTATGTTTGAAGGAATAGTGGTTCCAACAATTTTGTATGGTTGTGAGGCGTGGGCTATGGATAGAGTTGTGCGCAGGAGGATGGATGTGCTGGAAATGAGATGTTTGAGGACAATGTGTGGTGTGAGGTGGTTTGATCGAGTAAGTAACGTAAGGGTAAGAGAGATGTGTGGAAATAAAAAGAGCGTGGTTGAGAGAGCAGAAGAGGGTGTTTTGAAATGGTTTGGGCACATGGAGAGAATGAGTGAGGAAAGATTGACCAAGAGGATATATGTGTCGGAGGTGGATGGAACGAGGAGAAGAGGGAGACCAAATTGGAGGTGGAAAGATGGAGTGAAAAAGATTTTGTGTGATAGGGGCCTGAACATGCAGGAGGGTGAAAGGAGGGCAAGGAATAGAGTGAATTGGATCGATGTGGTATATCGGGGTTGACGTGCTGTCAGTGGATTGAATCAGGGCATGTGAAGCGTCTGGGGTAAACCATGGAAAGCTGTGTAGGTATGTATATTTGCGTGTGTGGACGTGTATGTATATACATGTGTATGGGAGTGGGTTGGGCCATTTCTTTCTTCTGTCTCCTTGCGCTACCCCGCAAACGTGGGAGACAGCGGCAAAAAAAAAAAAAAAAATGTACATAATTCATACTTGCTGCCTTTATTCATTCCCATCATCCATTATGTTTCCTCTTATCTGAGAACCTCTACAAATCTTCATCCTAGCCTCATATACACAATTAGCATAATGTGGTATCCCAGCTATATTGTGCTAGTCTCAAAGAAAGTCAGTGTAAAAGCTGTATGAGGAAGATCAATAAGCCCTCTCAAAGTACCAAATATGGCATATCAAAAGGCTGATAAGCGGTGGATGTGTTCTCCGGGAAGTGATAGAGGTGAGATTATATTCAGAAGACTCTTGGACAATAGAAGTGCTGCATTCTTTGGACTAGTGGGAGGGCTCATATTTTAAGAAAGTCTTAAATCTTTTTCCTCCATACTGTGTCTCTCATTGCAGATCCTGTATATACAGAGTAATGCACCTTTATGGCAGATTCTAATAATGCAATCGTAAACTGCCATAATGTAACCATAACTTCACTCTTTAGTCTTTCATTGAAACTTTTCAGCTTCTCAGGAAACATCTCTTGAAATTTGAATTACAGTTTCATTCCTCAACCTTTTTACATATTCTTATTTTTTATTCACATTTCTTGTCCCATTCCATCCAAAATGAAAGGCTAATGTTCATATTACTGCCATATGATCTAAATTCCATGCCCAATCATATTATAGACTGCATATCATGCATTTTATCCATCTTTCATGTTTCTATGTTTTTATAAGCATTTAGGTTAGAAATATGTATTCACAATGCTTATGCCTTAAATTTTGGTTGTATCCTTTGACATGGAACCTTACTGAATGTGTTTTGAAAGTCTGTATAGATGACATGAATTCTTCTACTTTTGTCATACTTGTTGATAATATAAAAGAAATCAAACAGACTTATCAGACATGAGGGATTTTGTTGAAAACCATACTGAGAATCACTTATTAAGTGGTGGTCCTCTAAATGGTTTGTAGTTTTATCTCGAATGGTGGTTTAAGTTAATTGGATGATATTATAAGGGCAGTGCCTTATAACCTTCTTTTGAATATTAGTATTACATTGGCAAACTTCCATTCATCTGGAACTTTTTGGTAGCATGTGACTTATTGAAAGTGGCAGTCAAGGGCTTAACCATTGGTAGCATGTGACTTATTGAAAGTGGCAGTTAAGGGCTTAACCATCTCATTTTTCATCACTCTCATTGTCTTTGCATGAAACTTATCAAGGCCTGCTGTTTTTTGTAATTTCATTACATTTATTGATGGTAGTATGTCCAGCTTATATGTCAGCTGATTGCAGAGCATTCTCTTCTCTGATTTATGAAACTGGTTTAGGACGAGGGTTGTTTTCATTTGTAAATACAGATTCAAAAATATCATCTAGGAGTTCTGCATTGGCCTTATTGTCTCTAACCAGGTCACAATTTTCTGTAATTAATAGACCAGTAGAGTGGGTAATGACTCGCAAGGTTCATTCCTTGGGCCCTTTTTTTTTCATTATCTATGTAAATGCCCAAGAGGCAGGATTCATTAGTAGAATCTCAAGTTATGCCAAAGACATAAAGAAGGAAACAGCCAATTCAAAGGCAGACTGCATAGAGATTCACAGGGATTTAGAGAAATTGATAGAGTGGACAGAGATTTAGCAAATGGATTTCACTGTAGACAAATGCAAAGTAATGCATTTTAGTGCCAAAACATTAATTGTGAATACAGAATGATTGGTAAATCACTACTTTAAAGAACAAAAGGACCTTAGAGTTATTGTTAGTAATGACTCTAAATGTGGTAAACAATGCCCAGATGCATACAACAAATCCAATAGGATGTTAGGTTTCATTGCTAGAAATTTAAATTAGAAAACAAAGGATATGATACCTACCCTTTATAACACACTGTTTAGACCTCATTTGGACTACACTTTTCACTGAAACTGATCAAAGGTGAAAACAAACAGGAGCTAATTTACAAAAGAGCAACCAAACTAACCCCCCTTACTCAGAATTAAGCCATATGAGGTATGACTTGAAGTTGTAAATGGTAGTTTTCAAAATACCATATAATACTAACAACACATGAAAATTCCTTGAATGTGTTTGATGATAGAGTGGCAGATATAGGGTGTTTTGGTCGAGGTTGTGTGGGAAGTGAGAGGGTCATGGAGAATGGTTTGGTAAACAGAGAAGAGGTGGTGAAAGCTTTGTGGAGGATGAAGGCTTTTAAGGTGGCAGGTTTGGATGGTATTGCAGTGAAATTTATTAAAAAAAAAAGGGGGTGGCTGTGGTGTTGACTGGTTGGTGAGGATATTCAGTGTATGTATGAAATGCATGCATAGTGCCATTGTACAAAGGCAAAGTGTTAAAGGTGAGTGTTCAAATTACAGAGGTGTAAGTTTGTTGAGTATTCCTGGGAAATTATATGAGAGGGTATAGACTGAGAGGGTGAAGGCATGTACAGAGCATCATATTGGGGAAGAGGAGTATGGTTTCAGAAGTGGTAGAGGATGTGTGGATCAGGTGTTTGCTATGAAGAATGTATGTGAGAAATACTTGGAAAAACAAATGGCTTTGTATGTAGCATTTATGGATCTGGAGAAGGCATATGATAAGAGTTGATAGAGATGCTCTGTGGAAGGTATTAAGAGTATATGGTATGTGAGGTAAGTTGCTAGAAGCAGTGAAAATGTTTGATTTGTTTATAGATAGGGTTTGTTAGGGAGGTGAATGCAAGAGTTTTGGAAAGAGGGGCAAGTATGCAGTCTGTTGTGGATGAGAGGGCTTGGGAAGTGAGTCAGTTATTGTTTGCTGATGATGCATTGCTGGTGGCTGATTCATGTGAGAAACTGCAGAAGCTGGTGACTGAGTTTGGTAAAGTGTGTGAAAGAAAAAAAAGCTGAGAGTAAGTGTGAATAAGAGCAAGTTTATTAGATTCAGTAGGGTTGAGGGACAAGTTAATTGGGAGGTAAGTTTGAATGGAGAGAAACTGGAGAAAGTGAGGTGTTTTAGATATCTGGGAATGGATTTGGCAGCGGATGGAACCATGGAAGCAGAAGTGAGTCACAGGATGGGAGAAGGGCGAAGGTTCTGGGAGCATTGAAGAATGTGTGGAAGGCAAGAATGTTATCCTGGAGAGCAAAAATGGTTATGTTTGAAGGAATAGTGGTTCCAATAATGTTATGATTGTGAGTTGTGGGCTATAGATAAGTTTGTGCAGAGGAGGGTGGATGTGTTGGAAGTGAGATGTTTGAGGACAATCTGTGGTGTGAGGTGGTTTGATCGAGTAAGTGATGAAAGGGTAAGAGAGATGTGTGGTAATAAAAAGAGTGTGGTTGAGAGAGCAGAAGAGGGTATATTGAAATGGTTTGGTCACATGGAGAGGATGAGTGCAGAAAGATTGCAAAGAGGATGTATGTGTCAGAAGTGGAGGGAACAAGGAGAAGTGGGAGACCAAATTGGAGATGGAAGGATGGAGTGAAAAAGATTTTGAGCAATCAGGGCTTGAACATACAGGATAGTGAAAGGCATGCCAGGAGTTGGATGAATTGGAACGATGTGGTATACTGGGGTGGACGTGCTGTCAATGGATTGAACCAGGGCATGTGGAGCATCTGGGGTAAACCATGGAAAGTTGTGTGAGGCCTAGATGTGTGAAGGGAGCTGTGGTTTTGGTGCGTTATGCATGACAGGTAGAGACTGAGTGTGAAGGAATGTGGCCTTTGTTGTCTTTTCGTAGCACTATCTCGTACTCGCTGGAGGAGGGGGATGTCATTTCATGTGTGGTGGGGTGGCGATGGGAATTGATGAAGGCAGCACGCATGAATATGGACATGTGTATATATGTATATGTCTATGTATTTGTATTTATGTAATGTTGAAATGTATAGGTATAAATATGTGCATGTGTGGGCGTGTATGTATATACATATGTATGTGAGTGGGTTGGGCCATTCTTTCATCTGTTTCCTTGCACTACCTTGCTAAGGTGGGAGAAAGCAACAGAGGATGATAATAGCATGAAATGAGCTTATAAGAATTTAGTGACTAGTGACAAAAGTTCAGTTACCAGAAATAACAGTATTAAGGTAAAAGGAAGATGTAATACCATTGTGGGCAAAAGTTTCTTCGTATGTAAAGTAGCTGAATATTGGAATGAATTACCCTTGAAGTAATAAAGTGTCCATTGATACCTCAAAATCAAGCCTTGGCACATACTTCATTGATATCTTTTAACAGTAAACGGTCTAATTTACTATTAATCATATCATTTATTTTCAGAATCCAGTGATAGAGCAATTGTTGTATAACTGGTAGGGATCTTTTCCACTTAACACTTTCTTATGAAATATCCATGGCAGTTTGTTCCGCCATATTGCACGATATTTTTTTTTCATCTTTTTTCTGCTGACAATTGTGTCAGAAGGGAAGAGGATGAGGAAGTGCCTTGTCCTTTACAATCCTGTTTCTGCATCAGTTTTTAGACTTAGACAACAGATGACCATCAGGTGTCCTGTTATCTCTCTTTGCCATATGCTTCCATGTATGTAGATCCTCCATTGTTCTTTCAAGTTCTACCATGAGTTTATCTTAATTCCCCATCTTTATCATTACATGGTACATATGCTGATATTTTAGTCTGATGCATTCAGATCTTGCAGCTAATAATGTAAGCTGACACCCTCGTAGTTTAACTCATTTTCAAATGACCCTGTAGAAGGCTTTCACGCATCCATCCATCCTACCCGTATATCCTCAACCCATCTTATATAAAGCATTCCACTTGACTGTATCATATGCCTTCACCAGATCAAGAAAAGTTGCATACACCTTACCTTTTGTTAGGTACTTTTCCACATTAATTTTCACCACAATAACCTGATGCACACATCCCCTTCCTTTCCCAAAATCCACTTGCTTCTCACTTATTCTGCATTCAGTCACTTGATCACTTTGTCAGTCAACACTCATGCATACTATTTTCTTGGCATATTTAACAGACTTCTTTCTTTCTTTCATACTATTCGCCATTTCCCGCGTTAGCAAGGTAGCGTTAAGAACAGAGGACTGGGCCTTTGAGGGAATATCCTCACCTGGCCCCCCTTCTCTGTTCATTCTTTTGGAAAATTGAAAGAAAATAAAAAATTAACAGACTTACTCACCTATAATTGCTATATGCATCCTTACACCTTTTCTTTTAAATGAAGGAACAATAATAGCTTTCAGCCAATCTTCAGCACAATTTTTGTTTCCATACAAAATGTCATATGAATTGCATCCACTATATCAAACTTTCTCCTCCATGCTTCAGCTTTTCAGCTGTAATCCCATCCACTTCAGGGGCCTTTCCTATCTGCAGCCTAATTATCATTCTTTTTACCTCATTTCCTGCTGTAGGCCCTTGCACTTGTATCCTCTTCCTTCAATCCTCCCATTTTTGCACTCCCTAATAACATTCTCTCCACATATTCTTCAGTATTCCCAGGACCTCTCCCTCCCCCACCCTATGATTCACTTCCACTTCCATGGTTCCATTCATTGCCATGTCTACTCGCAGATATCTAAAACACTTTACTTCTTCCAATTTTTCTCCATTGAGACTCATATCCCAGCTAACCTGAACCTCAACCGTGTTTAACTTGATAACCTTGCTTTTATGTAATTCACTCTCAACTTTCTCCTTTCTCACACTCTTCCAAATCAGTCACCAACTTTTGCAGTTTTTCACTTGAACCTGCCACCAGCACTGTATCTTCAGCAAACAACACCTTTAATTGTACTATCATACACTCTCCTTGTAAACTCCCCATCTTGCATTCATTCCACATGCCCACATGTTTCACCTACTTCACCATTCCATTCCCTGCTATACCATATCCATCATACACCTCTTGATTTTTCTTCATTCCATCTAGCCACACCACATGCTCTTCTTAAGTAGCTCATTTCCACCTCCTGGATTCTGGGCCTCTGTGACTCATTCTATGTCAATGTTTCTGTTGCATCGGTCAGAGTTGGGAGCACTATGCCATCCCTTAAGCTTATCCTCACTTCCATCCTTACACCTCTACCCTTTCTTATTCTCTTAAGGCGCTGAGTGACTCTTCTGCCTGCACTGCTCTCTCCCTTATCTCTCCTTCCATATCACCAGTTACCCTAGATAGCTCCAAAATATTTAAAATTCTCTCACCTCTTCCACTCTTTCTCCCACCATATCCAAAACACAATTTAGCGCACCTTTTCCTTTCACTTTGTATGGTTTTACAAATCAATACTTTCACCCTTTTTTCCTTTCAAACACCATTACTTTTGCCTTTCTTTACCTTCAATCGATTACACTTAGCCATATCATAAAAAATATTTACAGCCTTCGTCATGTAAGTGTGAGCATGTTGCTCGTCAAACACATTTAACAGTCTTTCAAAATACTCACTCCATCTCCCCGTCACTTCACTGCCAGTTATAACTTTCCCTTTTGCCTCCTTCACCAATGTTCCCATTTGTTCTCTTGTCTTTCACACATTATTTACCTTCTCCCAAAAATATCTTTTTATTATCTAAAGTTTACTTATACTCACCCTAACTCTCATTTACCCACATTTTCAATCCCTGTACTTTGCTTTTGACATCCTGCCGATTTCTCTAATACGTCTCCCATTTGTTTGCACTGCTTCCTTATAAGTATCACCCAAACATCTCTTTTTTCTCTTTCACTAACATCTTTACTTCATCCCACCATTCACTACCCTTTTTAATCTACCCATCTCCCACCTTTCACATGCTACATGCACCTCTTGTACACACCTGGATTGCTTCACTACATATCTTTCATTCCTCACCCACTCCCATTGCTTCATGTACTTATACCTTTTGCCATTCTATGCTCAGTCTCTCCTGGTATTTCTTCAGACAAGTCTTTTCCAAGGTCACTTACTCTTACTACTTTCTTCTTCCTCCTTTTCAAAAACCTTTACACATCTTCACCCTTGCCTCAACAAGATGGTGATCAAACATCCCACCTGTTACCGCTGTCAGCACATTTACATCTAAAAGTCTTTCTTTTACAAGCATTTCAATCAATATGTAATCCAATAATGCCTGCTGACCATCTCTCTCATACTTACATACAAATACTTGAGTATATACTCATCCTCCTTTTTTAAACCAGGTATTCCCAGTCACCAGTACTTTTTCAGCACACATCTTGTTAAGTTGTTCACCATTACCATTCATAACTCTGAATACCCATGTGGCCCAGTTGTACCCTCCACTGCCACATTACTCATTGTTGCATTCAAATCACCAATCACTAATGCCCAGTCTCTTACATCAAAACTGCTGACACACTGACTCAGCTGCTCCCACATCAATCTAGAATTTACTTCGTGACACCCTATCACATGCTCTCACAACTTCTTCAAGAGTAGTTCTACTTCTTTAGCTCTTGTCCTCTCACAACCCCTGACTTAACTCCTTAGACATTTCCAAGCCATTCTTCTCCTTTACCCTTGAGCTTTGTTTCACTTAGAGCCAGAACATCCAGGTTTCTTTCCTCAAACATACTACTTATCTGTTCTCTTCATCTTGGTTACATCCCCACACCTTAAGACACCCCATCCTGAGCCTTTAAGGAGGATGAGCACTCCCTTCTTGGCTCCTTCCTCTGTTCCCTGTTTTAGAAATTGAAACACAAGAAGAGGGGATTTCCAGCCTCCTGCTCCCACCCCCTTGAGTTGCCTTTTGTGACACGCAGAGGATATGGAGGTAGAATTCTTTATACCCTGCCCCAGGATAACAATTTTGTATTTTCCATAAACCTTTCACTCACCTTTCTTCTGAGATCTTTATCTACAACTTCTTTGCCATCCTCTCTCTGCTTCTTACTATTCCACCTAAACGTCTTATATTCATCCCTCCTCCTTGGCTGAACATCCATTGGTACATTCCTTTCAAGCAATCTACCATATGCCTTTTTTTCTCTTCCACAGCAATTCTTATAATCTTTCCACCATGATTTCCTTTTTATTCTTACATCTCATAACCTTGTATCCAGCTAGTAATTCTACAACCTTTAACAGTCTTTATCAAAACATTTTAAACACCTCATTCACACATGACTGTATCCCTACATTTTTTGCACTTCCATCTAAACTTTTGGTCACCCTCCTTTCATACTACTCCTTGCATCCTTTCCAGTTCATCTTACGTGCCATCACATTTACCTCTCCATTCTTCATGACACCATACCTCCACTTTTCCTTGATCCTCATCCCCACATGAACCATAAAATGGTCAGTCTCTAAAGAACCCTCTC